>NC_059299.1:10052479-10109979 GCF_017591435.1 Portunus trituberculatus
TTATTAATTTTACTCTATTTTACAAGGTGTCCCGTGAACCTGTGAGACAAACGGTTCAGGCCAGCACAGATTAAAGGCAAATATTCTGAAACACTTTGCTCTCTCACCGTCACTGTTTTCCAAAGGCTCCAGTTGAAGATACTCGTGTTTTTAAGAGTATTTTTATGCTTCTGGAGATAGATTGGCAAGATTTCTAGTTTATTGAAGGGAGAAACTGTCTAGAAAACCCGGTTAATTGTCTCTGTGGCCTTGGAAAACTGTCGTCGTGAGAAGGGAAGGCGTTTCTGAATACTGGCTTAAGAACCACTGAATTAGAACGTGTCGGTAGCTCACTAATTAGCACTTCCTTAGAAACAAGAGTGTGTGTGTACGTGTGTGCGTGTCTTTGGTTTTGTTCACCCCTTCTTACGTGCGTTTGTGAGTGTGTGAATGCCTCGTCCTTCTGTCAGCGCCCCCTCTTCTCTCCCTTTGGCTTTTAAGTACCTGCTGTTCATTCCGTGTTTACATTTTTCGCAGGACTCCGCCGTAAGCGAGGTATGGTAAGGCGGCGCTGGGACCTCGCGCCCACGCCCACTCACAAGGCTGGCGCTGAGAACTGAGAGGGCTGTGTGTCTGAGTGCGTGTTTTAAGGGTTTAAGGGTTTTTTTGAGGGTTTTGTATGGATGGTTGTTACTTTTGCTTTGCGTATGTGTTGTGGTGGTGGTCTTGTATGTTTGCATGTTCGTATGTGTGTGTGTGTTTTCTTGTGTCTAAATGCGTGTTTTAAGTGTATTTTTTTTAGTATCTTTGGATGGTTTTGTTTCTTTTGTTTTGCGTATGTGTTGTGGTGGTGGTCTTGTATGTGTGTATGCTTGTATGTATGTATGTATGTGGTTTTTTCTTTGTGTGTGTCTGAATGTGTGTTTTAAGTGTTTTTTTTTAGTTTTTATGGATGGTTTTAGTTCTTTTGTTTTGTGTATGTGTTGTGGTGTGTGTGTGTGTGTGTATGTGTTTTTCTTGTCTGAACGCATTTTGTCACTGTGTTGTGGATTCAGTTTGTGTGGATGGTGGTGTGTGTTTTTCCATGTGTCTTTGTGTATATATGTATGTGTGTCAGTATCTTTCTTGTATGTTAATGTATGTATTGGTGTTGTGGCATATTTATGTATTTTATTGCTTTTTTATTACATCTGTGTCTTTGTCTTGTTCTCGCTCTACGTATGTATGTATGTATGTATGTATCTTGTTTCAATACGCTTTGGTGTCGTAGTCTCTGTTTGTATGTATGTGCCTTTCTCTCCTTGTTTGGTTCAGTGTGGGATATATTTGTAACTTGTGTATTTGCGTATGTCTGTGTGCGTATGTCAGTATGTCATGTTGGGGCTTAAGTATCTTGTTTGAATGTTCTCTGTCACGTGATTCGAAGGCTTTTACAACATTGCATCTGTCTGTATGTATGTATGTGCTCTGTCTCTCGCTCTGTATATCTTTCCTTTTATTATTTCTTTATTTCATTTCTCAAGGTGATTTTTGGTTGGTATGAAATTGTATCAGAAAAGTTTACATTGATTTTTTTTTTTTTTTTTTTTTTTTTTTTGTGTCGAATTTCTGCTTCGTTTCGGCGGACATGAATGTTTGTCTATGTTTGTTTACTGCAATTTTCTGTGTTTTTGTTGTTTTTTTTATAGCATTGTGTGTATCATTGTTGATGGGTTTTTTTTTCTGACTACGTATATTGTTGTTGTTGATGTTATTAATCATTATTACAATACTGGTGTATTACGCTCTCCATTTTCATTTTAAACTGCACATCTCTCAACTTTTTTTTTTTTTTTTACCTGCATCTAAATCTCCTCATGTGTGTCCTCAACTCTCCTTGTGTTCTCCTCCTCCTCCTCCTCCTCCTCCTCCTCCTCCTCCTCCTCTTCCTCCTCCTCCTCCTCCTCCTCCTCCTCCTCCTCCTCCTCCTCCTCCTCCTCCTCCTCCTCCTCCTCCTCTTCACGTCTCCCTTTCTCCAGTTCCTCTCCATCCTCCTTCTCTTCCTCGTCTTCTTTTGAATTTAAAGTTTGTTGACAAGCTTCTCTTCTCGGCCCAAGTGATGTTCGGGGTTAATTTTTCGGCTCTCCTTTTCATACTTTTCTTTTTTCAAGGGTTTTGTTTTATTTTACGAGGTCTGCTTCACAAAACTTTCCTGGAGTGGTCTTGTGATTTTACTTTCTTTTTCTTTTTTATCTGTTTTTGCATTTATTTTTTTTTTCTCTCTCTCTCTCTCTCTCTCTCTCTCTCTCTCTCTCTCTCTCTCTCTCTCTCTCTCTCTCTCTCTCTCTCTCTCTCTCTCTCTCTCTCCCCGTGTCTTCTCATCGGTCGCTCGTTCGTTGCTTCTCATGTTTCCTGTTCTTTCTTCTCTTTGTTGTTCTCTTTCTCATGTTCTGTCTTCTTATTTGTCTTCTTTCTGTCTTCGTTTATTTTTTCTTTATTTTTTCTTCGTCCATTTTTCTTTTCCCTCTTTCTTTTCTTTATTTCTCCTCCTCCTCCTCCTCCTCTAACTTCAACTCCTCTTCCTCCTCCTCCTCCTTCTCCTCCTCTTCACTTTTCGTCTTTCTTTCATTAACAAAAGAACAGTGCAGAATCACCTATATTTCTCCTCCTCCTCCTCCTCCTCCTCCTCCTCCTCCTCCTCCTCCTCCTCCACCTCCTCCTCCTCCTCCTCCTCCTCCAGGCCCCAGTAATGACCCCCAGGACGCGCGTCGTCAGCCAATCCTGGAATGTTTATTGGTGTTCTCTGGATGTTTATTGATATTCTAGGCACGTGGGAATGACGGAGGAGGGGAGGAGTGGGGAGGGGTTGGCAGGGTGATGAAGGAAAGGGGGTGATGATGGAATGGGGGGAAAGTTGGTTTTGGATGTTGTTGTTGTTGTTGTTGTTGTTTTGATTTTTATCCTTTCTTTTTCTTTCCTAATGTTTCTTTTTGTTTTATTTTCGATTTATTGATTTTTTTTCTAGCTTTTCTTCCTTTTTTTTGCGTTTTCTATTGACACTATTTATTGATTTACTCTTTCTGTTTTTCATTTTATTCCTTATTTTTCTTGTTTGGTTTCTTTTTATGTTATGTTTTGAGGTATTTTATTTTGTGTGTCTGTTTCCTCCTTTTGTGCGCTTTTACTGTTGTTGTTGTTGTTGTTGTTGTTGTTGTGGGTTTTCATGTGTTTCCTTGTTCAATTTGTTTTGCTTCCTTTTGATGCTATTGATGATGATGGTGGTGGGTGCAGTAATGACGATAGTGGTGGTGGTGGTGGTGGTGGTCATTGTTATCGATATTTTTTATTCGTTTGAAGATTCATAAATAAGGTCGGTCTCTCTCTCTCTCTCTCTCTCTCTCTCTCTCTCTCTCTCTCTCTCTCTCTCTCTCTCTCTCTCTCTCTCTCTCTCTCTCTCTTACTCATTTTTTCCCTCCCTTTTCCTTCCTCCACATTTTCTATTTTCTCAACGTTTTCCTTTCTCTATCCCACGTTTTCTCTTTCTTCTCGTTTTCTTTTCTTGCCATTGTCCTCTCACACGCTTCCTTTCCTCCCGTCACTCCTTAGTCCTTACGCGTCTTCCCCCCACGTCGCCTCTTCCCGCAGTGCAATGACCTCGTGACCCGGGACGCAGGACAGGGCACACTGACGTTCTGCTTCCCGCTCTTTACCTTACCCAGATTTCCCCAGGTACCCATTTATCGACCTAGACCACCGCGGAACATCGCCAGCCTCGCCTCCCTCGCCTCCCTACCCTGTCTTGCCTCCACTCGGCTTGACTCAGACACAGCCCAGAGGATTCCTGCGTAGCTCCTTGGCCCGTTTTCTGTATTCTGTGATGTTCTGCTCTGCTTTCTCTCTCTCTCTCTCTCTCTCTCTCTCTCTCTCTCTCTCTCTCTCTCTCTCTCTCTCTCTCTCTCTCTCTCTCTCTCTCTCTCTCTCTCCATGACTATTTTCCAAGGTTACAGTTTACAGATATCATTCTTAGGAGTGTTTTTGTTGTTAGTGGAGAAATTTTGTTAATCTGCCACTACAATCGTAAAAACGTCCTGAAAAACGCTTTACTTTCTCACCACGTCTATTATCTAAGTTAAATTGGATTCTTAGGAGTGTTTTTGTTGCTAGTAGTGTAAAAATCATATTCATCTGACGTTGTGTTTGGATTAAGTAACGCGTTAAGGTACACGATAGACGAAGGAAGATCAAATTGCAAGGAACGCGTGCAGGCATTAACGAGACTGTGGGTGATGCAGGGGACTGAGGCCAAGGACAATTAAGATGTTAGTGTAGTGTATTTAGACTAATATCCTGAAGAAATGATACCTGAAGTAGATCATTGCAGAACACTTCTTACGGAGGGGAAAAAACTCAGTGTTTATCTTTTCAAATTGTAGTTTTTGTGAAGAAATTGAAATAAAACATATGAAGTGTAGCCTTGAGAATGACACGTAGTAACTGACAAGTACAAAGAACTCACATCAGAAACAGATCAATGCAAATAACTCCCGGGAAATTAAAGATCAACATTTACCTTGGCTGGGAATTTCCACATATTGTAATGTTGGTGAAGAATTGAAGCTTTAATGGCGCGTCACGAGAGGCTGGCGGAGAAAAGAAGAAAAATCACCATAATCCAACCTGGTGTTATTGAGGCTCCCTGCTGGCGAGGCTCCCGGGACGACGCGCTGATTGGCTGTCAGGGTCGCGGAGGCCGAAGGGGATTGGCCGACGCTGCTTATTGAGGACTGGGACTGAATGAGGCTTTTTTAGAGGTTCCGGCCGCGTCAGGTTGAGAAAAGCCCCCTCCACCCCCCATACAAATCACCCCACCCACCCACCCACCCACCCACCCTCCTTTCCCCGTCTACCTCATCTATGTTGTCCCCTGCTCCCCCACCCTCACTCCCACCCTATCCATGTCCACAATACCCCCTCACCCACTCATTCCTCTCCTTTCCCCTTCTCTCCCTCTGGATCGCCACCCTCCTGTCCTTCCCCACCCAGTCGTAGCCCCCTTGGCCCCTATCTTCTCCCCACAGTACCCCATCCTTCCCCTTCCCTATCTGTCCTCCCACTCCCTCTTTTTATCTTCCTCTCCTCCTGTTCCCCTCTTCCCTTCCATGCTCTCCCATTCTCCTTCCCGCCATTGCCCTCTCCATCCCCACCTAGTGTTACCTTACTCCTCCCCACAAATACCCTTCCTCCCCTCACTCTCTCTCTCCCACCCCCTGATCTCTTCCCCTCCCTCACCGGCCCCAGGAAATGAAAGCCAGAAAATACGGAAATTAGATGGAACGTGATCGCCCCAGAAATAAAGTACCTCCCAAAATATAAAGCTCTCGTCCGTGTATAATAATCGTTGGTACTAATCTGAATTAATCGCCACGTCGTAATGGATTCCTCTGTAATCGCCGGGGTATTAATCAGCGTTTGTTAAGAAGGATGGAATGGTTAGTTATCCAGGAAATTAGATCGATGTTTTTTATGGTAAATCTTATGGCCGTTTAGTGAAAGAAAATGGGAGGTGAAGGTTAATGAGGATTGCCGGGCGGGGAAGGATACTGTGGGGAGGAGTAAGGTGAATGAGACTGGGTGGGGATGGGGAGGACAGTGTGATGGCGTGTGTTTGTATTGAAAGTGATGTGTTCCAGTGACGTGTGTTTCAGATGTTTTCGTTTTTTTCATTGTTTTTATTCACTTTAGCTGTTCACTTGTCAAATTGTAAAAACTACGAAGAACGAAAGGGAAATGTGAAGGAAATTAGAACAAAAAAGGTGATTCAGAGCACAGGTTATTATCAGTTCATTAATACCACCTCCCCACCTGTTCACCTGCCCATCTGCCCACCTACGCACCTGCCCACCTCTCCACTTGCCCACCTACCCACTTGTCCACCTGCCTACCTGTCCACCTGCCCACCCCCCACTTGTCCACCTTCTCACTTGCCTACCTGTCCACCTGCCCATCTGTCCACCTGCCCACCTACCCACCTACCCACCTGTCCACCTACCCACCTGCCCACCTGCCCACCTGTCCACCCACCTGTCCACCTGTCCATCTTACTCCACCTTTCTACATTCCTTACCTGTCCACTTCCCCACCTTTCCAAATACCCACTTATCCATCTTCCCCACCTGCCCACCTGCCCACCTGCCTACCTGCCACGTTGTCGCTTATTACATTCCTGGTTGGTGATGGCGCCGCAGGAGACACGCCGGGCTGTGGTGACGCGCGGCCCTAATTGGCAACACTGGCGACATGCACACGTGTTGATTGGTATTCACCTGTCTGGGACCTGATAGAGAGAGAGAGAGAGAGAGAGAGAGAGAATGTTAGACCTGAAACCAACTTTAGAACGAAAAGAAATATCAGGAATGATGAAAAGAAAAAAATACGAGAGAGAGAGAGAGAGAATTTGATTGATTGATTGATTGATTGCTTTACTAATTGATTAAGTGAGTGAGGTAGCCATCAAATGAGTGAGTGAGTGAGTGAGTGAGCGAGTTAATCAATTATATTTACCAGTTAGTCTTAGTACATTGATGACTTACTCCTTCTATTTCAACGCTGCAACACCAACACGGTAACAAAGGATAGAGAGAAGGAAAGATAAGAGAAAAAGAGAGAAAGAGAAAGCACACAAAGACACAGAGACAGACATACACACATACAGACAGAGACAGAAACAGAAACAAAAACACCCATACATAAATTACCCATACATTGATCTATAGGTGAAAGAGACGGAAAACAATAATAAACCTGCCAAGTCGAGTTTTCCTATTGACACTTGAAGGAAGGGAAGGGAGAGAGAGAGAGAGAGAGAGATGAAGGGGAGGCGAGCAAGGCGAAGGAGGAGGAGAAGAGGGAAAGGTGAAGTGGGTAAATTGAAACACGTGCAAAGGGGAGAGGAAGGGGAAATAATGGGAATGAAGGGTGTGTAAGGGACGGCTGAGAAAAGAGGAGAGAGAGAGAGAGAGAGAGAGAGAGAGAGAGAGAGAGAGAGAGAGAGAGAGACTAAATAAAAGAAATACTACAGTCAGTTGCACATTCCCTTTCACCTTCCCTATCTCACTACCCACAAAGGAAATATATAAAAAGCTGAGTTAGGTTGCCACTAATAATACAAAGCTTGCCTGACCCATACAAGCTGCACTGCTCGTGTATCAGTGAGGGAAGTTTTTTTTTTCTCTGCCATAGAATATCAACCTTTTTTTACCGTTTTGGCATTGTATTATTTTATGGTGCGTTTGTAGTGAACTGTAGCGTTTAGATAGTGTGTTTGTGTGTGTGTGTGTGTGTGTGTGTGTGTGTGTGTGTGTGTGTGTGTGTGTGTGTGTGTTATCATATGCAAACAAAAGGGACAGAAATTTAAATACCTTCCATCCACAAGTTTATGAAAGTTTGATGTATTTAACGAGTGTTCTTCAGTTTTATTTCTATTCTCTGTTATCTAATACTTTATTTTCATTATTCTTTGTTTTTATTATTATTACTAGTGTTGAAGAATGTGTTACGTATTAAGGGTATTGTTTTTTGTTAAGTATGAAGAAGACTCGTCAAGACACATACAAAAAAAGGAGTTTATGGTTTTTTTCTCATTTGTACAAACACATTGCTTTTATTAGTGATTGGAGTTACATATGTTGAATTGAGTCAGAACATTTTATTATTGGAGTATTCGTGAAAATTGGAAAGAGATGTGGTACAGGTATAAGCTGTAGAGAGAGAGAGAGAGAGAGAGAGAGAGAGAGAGAGAGAGAGAGAGAGAGAGAGAGAATATCCCTGTACTATTTGCAATTCACAAACGACTTTACCCTTTGTATATACATGCGTGTGTGTGTGTGTGTGTGTGTGTGTGTGTGTGTGTGTGTGTGTGTGTGTGTGTGTGCGTGTGTGTGTATCTGTGTATCCAGCCATTGTCTCCACACGTGCAAGAATCTTTCCCTTTATTTTCCTGTTTCCCTTCCATTATTCCCTATTTAGGTGTGTGCTTTCCTGCGCGTGCTGTTAATTACTTGCTTTCTTCCTTATCCCCACTCCTGGTGCCGCGTCCCTTCCACACACACACACACACACACACACACACACACACACACACACACACACACACCAGTAATCAGTGCAAGGGGCGTAATGAAGCAAGATGTACCAAGGCTTCATTAATACCTCACCAACTGCTCCTTTCTTTTGTTTCTCTCTGTGTGTGTGTGTCTCTCTCTCTCTCTCTCTCTCTCTCTCTCTCTCTCTCTCTCTCTCTCTCTCTCTCTCTCTCTCTCTCTCTCTCTCTCTCTCTCTCTCTATCTATCTATCTATCAATCTATTTATCTATCCTCTCATCTCCTCCTCTCCTCCTCTCCCTCCTCCTCCTCCCTCCCTCCCTCCCTCCTCTCTTCCTCTCTCCCTCCCCCTAACGCCCCGTCGATACATGATAGGAGCTTATAATGGATTCGCCACGTTTGCATAATTTTGGAGATAGAGCGAAAAAAAAGTGTACAGGCTGAGTGATACATTAGTGTCCGTCCCCCAGGAATGCAAGGGTCCGTGTCACAGGGTTCGCCAGCCTTGTCATAATGTTTGGGACGTGTTTACCTTTCTTTTCCCTTCGTCGTCTTTTGAAGTGACTGAGGGAGGGAGGGAGGGAGGGAAGTGTGTGTGTGTGTGTGTGTGTGTGTGTGTGTGTTGGAGGCGCATAAAAAAAAGTGTATAGAAGTGTTTACTGGGAGAGAGAGAGAGAGAGAGAGAGAGAGAGAGAGAGAGAGAGAGAGAAACGAACCTGCAAAAAAATGATAGATAAAATTGGAACCTGATAAATACTCGGAATCAGAGAGAGAGAGAGAGAGAGAGAGAGAGAGAGAGACAGGGTCAGGACTCAAGGGAGCATGATATGACGGGGAACGAATGGCATGTCACACCTTGTTCCGTCCAGGTGAGGTGAGGGAGAGGGAGAGGGAGAGGAGAGAGGGAGAGGGAGAGGGAGAGGGAGACGGAGAGGAATTAAGGAGGAAACTAAGAGGAGGGAAGAATAGAGTTTGAGAGGAAGGATTAAAGAGAAGTGAGAGAAGCATTGGATGTTGTGTGTGTGTGTGAGAGAGAGAGAGAGAGAGAGAGAATCTGAGTGACAAATATGGTCCGTGGAAAGAAACCAGATTTTCACATTAGAGTTGAAAGATTAAGGGAGGCGAAAATAGAAGAAAAATGAGAGAGAGAGAGAGAGAGAGAGAGAGAGAGAGAGGGAGGAGGAGGGAAAGAGAGAGCGAGTGTCAATCTATGTTTGACTGATGATCCGAGACGTAAATGTACCTCTCTCTCTCTCTCTCTCTCTCTCTCTCTCTCTCTCTCTCTCTCTCTCTCTCTCATCTTCCATATTTCGCGAATGCTTCTTTTTTTGTTGTTGTCTTGTCTCTTCACTCCCTTATTGTCCTTCTCTCCCCCTCTCCTTCTCCCCCTCTCTCTCTCTCTCTCTCCCTCTCCTCTCCTGCTTCCTTCATCTCTCACTCTCCTTTGTTTTTGCTCGCCTTCCTCCCTCCCTCTCCTTCCTTTGTGTCGCTGGAGTCACGTCGCCCCGGGCAGGTGAAGGGTGACGGGAAGGTGAGTCTGGTTAATTTGTGATGAATGCCTGTCTGTCTTGCTCTCTCTCTCTCTCTCTCTCTCTCTCTCTCTCTCTCTCTCTCTCTCTCTCTCTCTCTCTCTCTCTCTCATATTCTCCCATTTCTTTTTCTCTCTCTTTTTTCCATTTCTCTTCATTTACTGTTCATTTTTTTCTTATCACGTTTTCCTTTCTGCTATTTTTTTTTTCCTCTCCTCCCTTCATGTAACTTCCTTCCTTCTTTTCCTCCAGTCCTCTTCTCTCTGATTCCCTTTCTTTCTCTTCCTGTATACCTTTTTCCTTTTCCTTCGGTTTCTTTTTTTATTATTTTCCTCTTCCTCTTGTTCTTTTCCTCCATTTCTCTTTCCTTCCTCTCTCGTCCTCCTTATCTCATATAATTTTCCTTATTTTCCTCCTGCGTCCTTTCTATGTTTATCTTTTTCCTCCCTCCTTTTCCTTTACTCTCTCCGTCTCTCGTATGCACCCTCTTCTTTTTCCTCTCATGATATCTTTCCTCACTCCTTTTCCTCCATTGTCTCTCTACTTTACTTTCCTCTTTCCTCCAGCCATTCCTTTCCTCACTACTTTTCCTCCACTGTCTCTCTCATTTACCCCTCATCTTTCCTCTCCTCATACCTCATTCCTTTTCCTCCACTGTCTCTCTCCTCACATCTCACCTTTCCTACCCTTTTCCTCTGGTCTCCTTTCTCCTCCTCGTCCTCCCTTCCTACCCTAAGGCATCACTCTTCCTCCCTCTCTACCCCTCTCCCTCCCTACTCCCTCCCTCGCGCGGTGATTAATACAAGTCATTGATCGTCTTCCGTGATGTAATGGCAGTGGGGACGCGGCGGGGCTGGCGGGAGGAGCCTCGGGTATCGCGCCGCTAGGGACACAAGTACTCCTGAGATTATTGCTTCTGTTATTGTTAGGGTGGTGGTGGTGGTGGTGGTGGTGGTCGTAAGATATTTTTTTATTATTATTATTCGTGTTCTTTCTCTTCTTTTTTTTTTTTTTTGCTTATCGTTTTTATTCTTTCTTTTCCTCTTTTTCTGTTCCTTATCTTTCTTTGTCTCTCTCTTTTTCTTTTTTATCTTCCTTCTCCTTTTCCTCCTCCTCCTCCTTCCTCCCACTACTACTACTACTACTACTACTACTACTACTACTACTACTACTACTACTACTACTACTACTACTACTACTACTACTACTACTACTACTACCTACTACTACTACTACTACTACTACTACTACTACTACTACTACTACTACTACTACCACCACCACCTAACGTTATTTTTAGTCTACTTTCTCTCTTCTTTTTTTTCTACTTTATTTATTTTTTGCCTGAGGTCTTGAATTCTTATGAGAGAGAGAGAGAGAGAGAGAGAGAGAGAGAGAGAGAATTATACCAAGAGAGACAAATGTGTACACGTAGATATACTGTGTGTGTGCGTGTGCGTGTGTGCGTGTGTGGGCGCCCTCACGCACTCACGTCCACCTGGAGAGCGGCTCGTGTTTCAGATAAGCCGTACAATATTTGCTTTGTGAGGGAGTTATTTCATGGAGATAAATATTGACCTGTCCCCTTTCTCTCTCTCTCTCTCTCTCTCTCTCTCTCTCTCTCTCTCTCTCTCTCTCTCTCTCTCTCTCTCTCTCTCTCTCTCTCTCTCGTTTTCGTTCTCTGGTCTTTTTTTCATTTGCCTGTCCTCCTCCTCCTCCTCCTCCTCTTCCTCTTCCTCTTCCTCTTCCTCCTCCTCCTCCTCCTCCTCCTCCTCCTCCTCCTCCTCCTCCTCTCCTTCCCCTATTCATTTGTCAGATTTCTATTACATTTTGTATATGTTTTTGGAAACCACACACATTTTCTCTCTCTCTCTCTCTCTCTCTCTCTCTCTCTCTCTCTCTCTCTCTCTCTCTCTCTCTCTCTCTCTCTCTCTCTCTCTCCAACGAATGTGTTTCCTGAATGCACGAGCGCAGCCTTGATGGGAGTGGAGGAGGTGGAGGTAAGAGAGTGGCAGAGGCCGTGGCGTGATGGATCCTGGTGCTTAGTGAGGTGGTGGTGGTGGTGGTGGTGGTGGTGGGAATGGAACTGGAGGTTGAAAAGGAGGAGAAAAAATATGAGAGAGAGAAACAATAGTAACAAGAGAAAGTGGAGAGAGAAGGAATAGAAGGAGAAGGAGGAGGAGGAGGAGGAAGAAGGAAGAGGAGAAGAATAAGAAGGAGGAGGAGGAGGAGGAGGACCATCAGAATTTATGGCTAATGTTTACAAAAATACAACAACAATAATAATAATAATAATAATAATAATAGTAATAATAATAATAATAACTACAACAGCGAAAAAATAAAGAAAATAGTAAGAGAAGAGTGATACAGTTTTCACTCGATAAACAAACAAGGAACCTGCGAAAAAACAACAACAACAACAGTAACCCAAATGAAACACATCGTAATACCTATTTGGATATGTGTTCAAATGTCAAATGCACAAAGAGTTCACAGAGAGAGAGAGAGAGAGAGAGAGAGAGAGAGAGAGAGAGAGAGAGAGAGATGAATTTTTGAAAAGTGCAACACCCAATATTTTTCTGTAAAGCTGTATTGCCTAGTGGAAATAATACATTCAGCTTTTTTTTCCCTCACTCTTTTACGGGAATGATACGTATAGCTCTGCCTGACACGCATCACTCCCGCCCCGCCGGTGTAATGGAGAAGGAGAGATATGGAAGTGTAGTCAATATAGAACGTGTCAATAAAAGATCAGGCGAAGGTGGAAATATAAAAAAAGTAATGTGTAATAGTGCGATTTGTAAGAAGTAATAGTGTGATAGTGCGATAGTCCGATAGTGATAGTGTACTAGTGTGATTTGTAAGAAGAAAAATTGGATGTGTTTCTGATTTGATTGCTTCGTTTGATTTCTTGTTTTTATTTTGCTTCGTTTCTCTTTCGTGTTTTGAGCAGTGTGGGAAGTGAAGGAGAGAGAATGACGAAGGAACGAATGAAAGAAGACAATAACAGGGGACAGTAATAGGGAAAATATATAAGGAAAGGATTCAAAAACAGTGAAAATAAAGAATGATTGTGAAAATGTAAAGAAAAGATCAATGTAAAGAAATAGTAAGTGTAAAAAGGAAGAATAATAGTAAAAATGCAAAGAAAGAATAAAGGAAAAGAGATAAGAATAATGAAAAATTTGCGACAGACTTCATCAAACACACACACACACACACACACACACACACACACACACACACACACACACACACACACACACACACACACACACACACGTAACTCCTCCTCTCTAATTACAAAGAAAACTAATCCCTGAACTTCCAACCACAACAAAACCTTTACATTCAAAACACAAGTAAAAAAAAAAAAAGAGAGAGAGAGAGAGAAAAACACATTCTAATATTCCCCTCGCTGAAACCAAGCAATAGGAGGCGACAATTATACACAGAGTCGACAGTTCTTGAGTATACACGCGGCCATTCACACTTAGGCACACTTTAGGCCTTCCCAAGTATCTAAAAGTTGTCAGTGGTTTTAACAATTCCACCCAAAACTTGTATCATTAGGAGCGTGTGAGAGAGAGAGGGAGAGAGAGAGAGAGGGAGAGGGAGGGAGGGAGGGAGGAAATGAGCAAGTAAGGCGAGGGAAGAAAAAGGGTTAGAAAGGCGGGAAGGAATAATGCGAATGAAAGGAATTAAAGAAGAGAAACTAGAGACAGAGAGAGAGAGAGAGAGAGAGAGAGAGATGAAGGCATTAAGAAAGGTATTGAGTGAAGAACAGAAAAGAATTAAGAAGAGAAGAGGAGGAAAAGAAGAAGAAGAAGAAGAAAAGGAAGAGGAAGAAGGCTTTACTTGCAATCCCTGAGAGTGAAGATAAGTTGGTGGCAAGAAAAGGATATTGTGATGACAGAACGAGACAGACAAGAAAGATGGTGATGGTGATGGTGATGATGGCGGTGGAGATGATGACTAGAGCATTCTTGAAGGATTATATAACTCGTGAAACAAGTGTAGGAGGAGGAGGAGGAGGAGGAGGAGGAGGAGGAGGAGGAAGAAGAAGGAAGAAGAAAAACCCACTTAGTAAACTCAAATAATATGAATGTGTTACAAGGAATGATAAGTAAGGAAAAAGAAAGGAAAATAACGAATGAAAGAGAGGAGGAAGAGGAGGAGGAGGAGGAGGAGGAGGACAATGCTAAGATCGACTCATAAAAACGAAAAGAAATACGACTAATAATGGAAAGAAAAAAATACGAGAGAGAGAGAGAGAGAACAGTAGGGCGTTAGGAACCACACATGAGGACAATATATTCATTAAAAAAGAGTAAGAAAGAAAAAAACTAAAGAAAACAAGGGAAATGAAAACAGGAAGAGAATAAAAGAAAAGAAATGCAACTGAGGTAAAAAAAAAACGAAGAAAAGGAATATAAAAAAACGCAAACGAAGCAGAAGAAGAAACAAAAGAGAGAATGATAAAAGAAACGAAAGAAGACAAAATGAAAGAACGTAAAAAATGAAGAGGAGGAGGAAATAAAGGAGGAAGAGGTTGAGAATGAAAAACTAGGCGAATTTATCTGAAGAATGAGGGAAGAGGAGGAAGACGAAGAGAAGAAGAATAAAAGAAGGAGGACTAGGAGGAGGAAGAGGAGGAGGAGGAGGAGGTGGCTGCATCGGTGGCAAAAAGGAACAAGAAAGTAAAAATGGACAAATTTATCGAAGAATGAAGAAGGAAACGAAAAATAAAAGAAAGAGAAAGAGGAGGAAGACGAAGAGAGAAAGAGAATCCAGAAATAGAAGGAAAGAGCAAAATTGGACGAATTTATCAAAGAATGTTGGAAGGAATGGATAATAAAAAGAGAAGAAGGAAGAGAAGAAGAGCAAAAGGAGGAGGAGGAGAAAAGGAGTAGCAGGAGGATGTGCAGAAGAAGAAGAAGAGGTGGACAAGGAGGAGGAGAAGGAAGAGTAGGATGATATGCAGAAGGAAAAGAGGAGGGGGAGGAGGAAATGGAGGAGAAGGAGAAGATGCAGAAGAAGAAGAGTAAGAGGAGGAGGAGGTGGAAGAGGAGGACGACGAACAACAACAAAAAAAAAAAAGAGAGAACAAATACAAAAAAGTTGAAGAATAAGAAGAGCAGGAGGAGGAGGAGGAGGAGGAGGAGGAGGAGGAGGAGGAGGAGGAGGAGGAGGAGGAGGAGGAGGAGAACAACATCATTATAATCATCACCATCAACAACAAAAACAATAACAAAGAGACAAACAACAACATTAAAAGTAAAATCAAAGGAGGAGGAGGAGGAGGAGGAGGAAGAAAGGAGGCGTAAGGAAGGAGGTAGTGGCGTGTACCAGAGAGGGAAAGAGTTAGAGGGAAAAATCCTCTTGAGAATTTCCCGCGTGATATTCTGGACGGCAAAGTTTTCCTGTTCCATATTTTGATCCTGTTTGAGCGAAGTTTAGTTGGCGAGGAGCCGCGGGAAGGGTACGAGGAAGAGGAGGAGGAGGAGGAGGAGGAGGATGATAAGAAGACTATGGTATGTAGGGAAAAGACTGTGAAAAGAGAGGAGAAATATGATTGTTTGTAGGGAGGAGATAAGGAAAGAGTAGGAGGAGGAGGAGGAGGAAGGAAGGAAGGAAAGAGGAGGAAAAGGAGGAGGAGGAGGATAAGAAGACTATGTAGCGATAAGATTGTGAAAGGAGAAGAGAAAAATAATTGTATGTAGGGAAGAGATAAGGAAAGAGAAAGAAGGGAGAGAGAGAGAGAGAGGGGGGGGAAAGAAGGAAACGAGTTGAAAGGAAGAAGTAAGAGAGAAAAGGGTGATAAAGGAGGAGAAGGAGAAATAAAGTAAGCAATGCGAGGATGAAAGAAATGAAATGGGAAGGAAGGAAAGGAAATGAACCGAAGTAAAAGAAATAAGGAAAGAGAGAGAAAAGAAAATGGGTGATATGAAAAATGAATAAAAAAAGACCAAAAGAAAATGAAAGAAGAAAAGAAAATGGAATAATAAAGGAGAAATATTAAAGAAAGAAGGAATAAAGAAAAACAAAAGAATAAAAGGAAAAGAATAATAAAGGGAAAAAAGAAAGAAAAAGGAGAAGATAAAAGGAAAGAAGGAAGGAAAGTAGCTGAAAGATAAGAGAAGGAATATAAAGAAGAAAGAATGATAATAAACAAGAATAGAAGAATAAATGTGAAGGAGTATTAAAGGCAGAGAAGATAAGAGCAAGGAGAACCGATGATGAAGGAGAAGGAAGGAAGGAAAGTAAGAAAATGTGTGGAAAAATTAAAGAGAGGAGAGATTGTTTAAAGGGAAAGAGGAGAAAGAGATCTTATAATTCTTCTACTTTTATCCTCAAATTGTTCCGAAGATAGAAATGAAATATAAAAGTTTTGGGCTAAGTTTGTCTTCAGAATTGCGAGGTTAAGAGTTGCCAGTTTGTTTCCTTGTAGCTTTTATTGTTATTAGTGGTAGTAGTAATAGTAGTAGTAGTAGTAGTAGTAGTGATGGTGGTAGTGGTAGTAGTGGTAGTGGTTGTCGTTGTAGTGGTAGTAGGAATAGTAGTAGTGTAGTAGATAGATAGACACTTTATTGTCTTATTGCATATACATACAATGAGAAAATCTTTGGTCATAGACAATGAATGCCACTTCACATTTCACATTTGTACTATACATGTCATGTACAACCGTCACATACACACACTATTAAAAAGGCATCCCCTAAGGTAACTATAAAGCATTTCCTCTCTTAAAGGAAGTGTAGTACAATGTAAGATAAACTCTATTATCGAGTTTCATATACATAAAATTAGGGATCCAAAGATTAAAAATTTTAAAATCCTACTTACTACACACACACACACACACACACACACACACACACACACACACACACACACACACACACACACACACACACACACACACACACACACACACACACACACACACACACACACACACACACACACACACACACACACACACTACTACTACTACTACTACTACTACTACTACTAGTAGTTGTTGTTGTTCTTGTATTAGTAGTAGGAGTAGTAGTAGTACTAGTAATAGTAATAGTGTTAGCATTGTTTGAAACTCGTAACTTTCATGTTCTAGTACCGTCTTGAGAGAGAGAGAGAGAGAGAGAGAGAGAGAGAGAGAGAGAGAGAGAGTTAATCCGACACATTTCTTCGTAAAACTATGACCAACCTCTCCTTTCTCCCTCTTGTCCTTCTGTCTCTCCCTTTCTCCCTCTCTCTCTCTCTCCCTCTCCCTCCTTCTCTCACACCCCTCATCGTGCATCCAGCGTGGCAATTCTTCACCACACTATCATTTCTTCCCATAATTCTTCGCTTCACACTCCTTACTGTCGCTCATTCACCCTCCCCTAACACACTCCCTCTCTGTGCTCTCACCTTTGTCCTCTCCCTTCCTCCGTGTATCCTCCTCCTCCGTCCTCCCCCACTCATCTCCTTCCTCGCTAGTGGGTAGAAGACAGATGGAGGAGCAGGAAGAGTAGAAGTGGTGCATAAGTTTTCGTTCGGTGGAAAATTGAAATCTGTCGAGGAAAATTGAAGTAGATTTGAAGGTAGATTGCCCCGCGGGAGTCACATGTGGGAGAGAGAGAGAGAGAGAGAGAGAGAGAGAGAGAGAGAGAGAGAGAGAGAGAGAGAGAGAGAGGACAATCAGGAATGGTACGTGACAGAAGGGAAGAGGGGAAAAAAGACACCACAGAGAAGACAAGGGAGAAAATAAGGGGAAAAAACAGGACATTTAAATATATGACGTGAATACTTGTGTTCGTGGCTCTACATACATACATACATACAAATACATACATACATAGAAAAGTTGCTTGCATATTCATATAGTGATGTGTATAAATTTGTGTTTATGGCTTATGTTTGTACATTTAGATTAGTCCCTATTTGATAAAGCAGTTTTCGTATTTATTTATTTATATTTTTTTATTATTATTGTTATTTTCTAGCTAGAGCGACATGTGAACTCAAGGGTTTTTAATGGGTAAATATCTTAGGCCAGAAGTCTGAGGAGAAAGAAGAAGGAGGAAGATGAAGGAAGGAAAAACATGATTAAATAAGGATTGTATACCACCACCTTCACTATCATCACCACACAACACATCCACAACGAGTCACCAATCCACCACCACCACCACCACCACCACACAACCCTCACAGTCACCAAACCACCACCACCACACAACCCTCACAGTCACCAAACCACCACCACCACAACCCCACAGTCACCAAACCACCACCACCACACAACCCCACAGTCACCACCACCACCACCACACAACCCCACAGTCACCAAACCAAACCACCACCATCACCACCACACAACCCCCAGTCACCAAACCACCACCACCACCACACAACCCCACAGTCACCAAACCACCACCACCACCACAACCCCCACAGTCACCAAACCACCACCACCACCACAACCCCTACAGTCACCAATCCACCACTACCACCACACACACAACCCCACCGAGTCAACAATACACCACCACCACCAACGCTCATCTGTGGAGTACACCTGAGTGCAGTCTGAGGTGTAATTCCTGATGTCCTTCTGGGGGAGTTCTATGGTGGGGTCCACGTCCAGGGGCACCACGGGGTCCCACTCGAACACCAGCTCCTCCGTGGTGTGGGATACTGTGGGAGAGGGAGGTGAGAGGGAAGAGGAGGAGGGAAGAGGAGGGAGGAGAGAGAGGGAGAGAGGGAGAGGGCAAGAAAGGGAGTGTTAGGACCGTAACTTCAAACACTGGTCAGCTCTACTACTTTCAAAAGGCTTTAGTTGAAGTTACACTGTTTTAATTAATTTTTTTTTTTTTTACGATGTCAGTGACATATTACTAAGGTTTCTGCATTGTTAAAACACACACACACACACACACACACACACACACACACACACACACACACACACACACACACACACACACAGTACCAACGAAAACAGGCCCACACACACACACACACACACACACACACACACACACACACACACACACACACACACACGGCATAACACAGTAAATTATGCTATGTATGGACGAAGAGAGACAAGAAAGGAAGGGAAGGCAACCAGGAGGTTCCGGCCACAGTGACGTCACGGCCAGGCGGGGGTGGCTAGCTGATGACGTCACTGCCCACCCTAGCCCGGCTTGGCGGGCTTTTTACGTACGTAAATAATTTTGAAAATGGCCCCTCGAAAAACGCCGCCAGGCCCGAATGCTTTCCATATTCCGACTTGGCACATACTTTAACTAACACCAAAAATATAAAAAGATTCCAAACTCCAGTAATATCAAAGATTTTTCAAAAGAACTAAAAATAAATTGTTGGAACCTTGACCCCCTTAAAAAAATAAATGTCCGCCCATTCTCACTTCAAAGGAACGAAACACAATCCTAAGAATATGAAAGGTCTTTTCCAACACTTAAGAGCGAGTTACAGCCAGAAATGAATAATTCACAGGGAAAACAACATCACTATTGTTGGAACATTAACACCGTTACAAAACTATTCTACTCTACACTAACTCCACTCACCTTGAAGGCGAAACACTTTAAAACATATGAACTATTTTTTGAAAACAATAAAAACTTGATAATGGCTCAAACAAAAAATTTTCCAAGACGTTCCAGAAAATTTGGCGCCAAAAAACACCCTTATCTAACACAAAAACCACGCCAACAACAACATGCTGCGCCACACACACGCACAGAAAACACTTCAAACACAAACACATACTTATGGACAACATCAAATATTACTATTGAGCCCAAATAAACACTCCAGGAATTAAAGAAAATAATCCTGGATTCTGGGAGGGCTGGGACCGAGGGACAGTCATATTCAAAATGGCGGCGGGGCTTTGAAGGGGTCGACCCCCCATTTGAATTTCACTTAAACATTCACTAAACTTAAACCTGGCCATGGCGGCTGTGTCTGAACAGCTGCTATGAAAGCGTAGTAACGTGGCAGCATGTTGTGGCAAGACAGGCCTATAATAGAGAGAAATAAGGAATGAAATGGCGAATAGAAGAAGGATGTTAGAGGGCGGCGGGATCTGTGGGTGGGGAAACCACCCCCCAACCGTCCCTCCCACCTAACCCCTAGGCCTTTAGAAAGGGCAAGAATGGTATTTGATGATTTTTCCTGAGTTAGCCTTTGGCTGTGACTGGCCTTAATTCAACACTGCCACACGGTTGCTGGTTACCTGATAACGGAGTCCTACCTCTGCATGGTTCTGTTTTGTGGCGTACCAATCCCGATATAAGATGATTTGGAGACGAACAAACACCGGCGTAGTCTTGCTGTTGTCACTACCCTTGGAAACACTTAGAAAATCCCGTGTCACTTTCTACACTTTGTTTCAGAAATCTTTAATATGTCATTAGTATCGTAAATGCACTCTTAAAATCCCGTGTCAATTCAACTTTTAAAATTTTATGTTGTAGTAGTTGCTTCAACTTGCTCACCCGCCCACTTCCTCCCGCCACGAAAGACTGAAAAGGCAGCAAGGTGGGTGGGGCAGACTCGTGACGCCGCTGCCTGGATCACAATTGCCATGTTAACTATTATTTGCAAAAGAAAGTTCGCTATCGGAGTGATACTGCTACTACTCCATAGGTGGGTAGTACAACTTGTCCTGTACTTATATTCATAGTAACAGTAATAGTACGTAATGATATAAACAGGTTTAAAGTAATGTGAATCCTGCTGGTTCCTCACTATAGTGGGAACAGGCGCTGGATGACATTTTCATCAGGAATATTTTGAGAGAGAGAGAGAGAGAGAGAGAGAGAGAGAGAGAGAGCTTTAGTTCATCCTTTGACACTGTCTTTATATGTAACATTTACGAGGCAGAGCAAGAGAAAGACAATGTTGACTTCCTTTTACCCTTTCAATGCCTGCATATTGACAAACACACACACACACGCCCGGTAGCTCAGTGGTTAGAGCGCTGGCTTCACAAACCAGAGGACCGGGGTTCGATTTCCCGGCCGGGTGGAGATATTTGGGTGTGTCTCTTTCACGTGTAGCCCCTGTTCACCTAGCAGTGCGTAGGTGCGGGATGTAAATCGAGGAGTTGTGACCTTGTTGTCCCGGTGTGTGGTGTGTGCCTGGTCTCAGGCCTATCCGAAGATTGGAAATAATGAGCTCTGAGCTCGTTCCGTAGGGTAACGTCTGGCTGTCTCGTCAGAGACTGCAACAGATCAAACAGTGAAACAAACACACACACATATATGTAAAAAGAAGCTAAATTGAAAAGATGAATAAATAAACACCTTTACATCACCTAATTAAAAAACGCCATTACTTTTACAACTTCACCAAACTATATAAGAAGTATCCACCAATAGGGAGCCAGATAAACAACCCCTTCTGCCAGCCAACCAATCACTGACGAGTCTGAACCTGCTTGCCTTTCGGGACCACACGCTGATTGGCTCCTGACTTTACGAGGGAAGAGATGACGAGAAGAGTTTTATGTCATTATTATAAAGTTTAGTTGTTATGGGACAGTAGAGACGTATCACTGTCATATTCTGCATTATTAACTCTCAGTGAGGGAGGATGGAGGGAAAGAGACATGGAGGAAAGGAAAAGGGCTATGGTAAGAGTAGGTAAGAAGAGAAATATAAGGGAGGAAAGGAGGAATAAGAATAAGGTAAAAATAGGTAAAGAGAGGAATATAATGATTTAGGGAAAGGAACATGAGGAAAGAAGGAAAGAGGGTAAGGTAAGAGAAGGTAAGGAGAGGAATATACTGAAGGAAATATGGAGGAGAGGAGGAAAAAGGCTAAGGTAAGAGAAGGTAAGGAGAGGAATATAAGGGAGGGAAAGAAGGAAAGAAGGTTAAGGTAAGAGTAGGTAAGGAGAAGAAAAGGAGGAAAAAGTCTAAGGTAAAAGCAGCGAGGGTGACTGAAGGAGTTGGAGGAAAAAAGAAAGGTACAAGGGAGAGGAAAAGTGTAGTGAGGTAAGACGAGGGAAGAAGGGAAGGGTAGGGAGTGATGGAGAGGTAGAGGGACGTGAGGGTAAGATGGGATGGTTTATGGACTGAAGGGAGAGAAGGGGAGGGAAAATTTGCGATGGGCTAAGTGGAGAAAAACGTGATATTTTTTCCTCCTATTTCCTTATGTAACTTTTTCACTTCCTTTCTTTTGCTTTTCTTTCCCTTTTTTCACTTCTCTCTATTAATTCCTCGTAAGACGGGATGGTTTATGGACAGAAGAGGGAGAAGGAGAGGGAAAATTTGCAATGTGATATTTTCTTTCTTTATTTCCTTCTGTATTTTTTATTTCACTTTCTTTTGCTTTTCTTTTTCTTCACTTTTCATTAATTCTTTCCTGTCTTTCCCAACTTCATTATTCTCATTTTCCTTTCCTATTCCTTTCACTTTCTCTCCTCCCTAATAATAATAAAAATAATCGTAATAGTAATGATGATGATAATAATAATAGTCAACCTACATGATATTTTTCTTCATTTAAAGAGGTGTTGGGTACATGTTGAGAGACAAAGAGGACAGGAGCTCTCTTAAAACTTAGTCACTAGTAAAGATGAAATAAGAGAAAGTTAATGAGGATGATAATGACAATAGTGGCAACAATAATAATAACAATAACAATGATAGTGATAATGATAACAGTGGCCATATACCAACTGAAACTCGCTGTAAATAAAGAAACACCTGGAAACTAAACTGGAAATAGAAAAACACACACATTCAAATATTAACAAGTAAAAAAAAGAAAAAATGAAAAGATAGTACAAGTCACAATCCCACCTATTCTCTCTCCCATTCACTCCCATTCCTTCCCCTTTACTCCCCTCATCACCACACACCACTCCCCAAACCCATGTCCATCTCTTCTCTCCACTCCCTCCTCTCCTTTCCTCCTCTCCATCCATTATCATTTCGTCCTAAAATTTTGCCGTGTCTTTTTTATGAATGTATCTAGAATGGTCAGGTTCGGCTTCGGGTCCTTTTTCGGTGTATTTTTATCGCATTTTTATCACCACACAGGGGCCGAAAAATGGAGGCTTTTATTCCAGTGTTATATCTGTAGTTTGGTGCTCTTCAAAAGGGTAAAAAAGAGAGGGTAGGGCTAGGATGGGGTTACAGTAGGGTGGAGTAGTGTGAGGGGAGTTAAAATGCTTGATTCAGGGCTGTTCGTGTGTGTTTGTGTGTGGGAGGGGGCTTGGATGGGTGTGTGTGTGTGTGTGTGTGTGTGTGTGTGTGTGTGTGTGTGTGTGTGTGTTTGTGGGTTTGTTGTTGTTTTGCTTTGTTTGTTTGTGTGTTTAAGGGGGTTTAGTTGAATGGGTGTGGTTGTTTTTGTGGTGGTGGTGGTGGTGGTGGTGGTGGTGGTGGTGGTGGTGGTAGTGTATTTCTTCTTCTTCTTCTTCTTCTTTTTCTTTTTCTTTTTCTTTTTCTTTTCTTTTCTTTTTTCTTCTTCTTCTTCTCCTCCTCCTCCTTTTCTTCACCTCTTATTCTTCCTCTTCTTTTTGTTCTTCCTCCTCTTCTTCTTTATCTTCCTTTTCTTTTTCCTCTTCTTCTTCTTCTTCTTCTTCTTCTTCTTGGTCTCGTTGTTCTGCTCATTAATAATTCAGTCACTCTCTTCATTCTTTATTCAATTATCATTCTACTCAATTATTTTTCTCCCTTCATTCACTCATTCTTTCCTCACTCACCGTTTTACTCACTCCTTCCTTCCTTCCTTCCTTCAGTCATTTATTCATTCACTACATTACATTCCTCGAGTTTTCATTCATTACATTCCTTTCCTGCAAAATAATTCAACTGGACATATTATTACTACTTAACATATGTAGCGACCCTGCTTTGTGTTATTGCAGTGTTACTTATACTTCCATATATTCATTTTCCTATTTTAAATTCAGCAAGGAACTTATTTTATTTTCAGTGCAAGTATTAATTTCTCAGGAGCCATTTTCACTTATTGTTTTCCCTGCCTGTGTTAATTTTGCAGCTCCATTCATGCTTCCATTTTCTCTTCTCTAATAACGTCTTTCCTTTTATCTCGTGAGTCCCTCGTGTCCCCTTCACTATTCACTCTCCCCTCTTGTCTCCTTCCGTCGCCTTCCTCCCTCCTTCCTCCTTCCTCCTTCCTCCCACGTCGCCTCCTTTGTTTACATCCCTTCTTCTCTCTCTTCTTCCTCCCTCCTCATTTCCCTTCCTTCGTATTGTACCTCCATTTCCTCCTTCGTATTCTCTTTCTCCTCTTTATCCTCCGCCTTCTGCACTTTGTACCTTCATCTTCTATTCCTCCTTCTTCTCCTTCTACTTTTCCTTCTCCTTCTCCTTTCCTTCTCCTTCTCCTTCTCCTTCTCCTTCTCCTTCTCCTCCTCCTCCTCCTCCTCCTCCTCCTCCTCCTCCTCCTCCTCCTCCTCCTCCTCCTCCTCCTCCTCCTCCTCCTCCTCCTCCTCCTCCTCCTCCTCCTCCTCCTCCTCCTCCTCCTCCTCCTCCTCCTCCTCTCTCCTCTCTCTCTCTCTCTCTCTCTCTCTCTCTCTCTCTCTCTCTCTCTCTCTCTCTCTCTCTCTCTCTCTCTCTCTCTCTCTCTCTCTCTCTCTCTCTCTCTCTCTCTCTCTCTCTCACCTATACCTTTGTGACTCTCCATTTTCACTTCTTCCTTTCATCCTCCCTCTCACCTCTCCCTCTCCCTTTCCTCCTTTCACGTTGCCTTTTTCCTCCCCTCCCCTCCCCATGACTCCCCTCACCGCCTCCTCACCCCCGCCAATATCGCCTATGGGTATGCAAATGATGGTATTTTAGGCTTGTAAATTCTGCTCCAGCCGCCCCGGGACTTACATTTAGCTCTTTGTCACCCACGTTACTTGCTACCACTCTGTCTGTCTGTCTTTCTGTGTGTGTGTGTGTGTGTGTGTGTGTGTGTGTGTGTGTGTGTGTGTGTGTGTTTTGGTGTGCACGAGCGTTTTTTTTTTTTTTTTTTCTATTTCCGCTTTTTGTTTGCTTTTTCACAGTGAGTTATGAATAAAAGAAGAGATGGAAAAGGGCGAGGGATTTTTTCCTTTTTGTTTACACGGGTAAAGGAAAAAGGTAAAAGATTGGGAAGTAGAAAAAAGCTAAAAAAAAAAGAAAAAAGGAGAAAAAGTAAAAGAAATACGAGATGGAACAAAGGGAAGAATATGAAGAAAATAAAAAATAGCAGAGTAAAGATGAATTAGCAATAAAGGAAATGGAAAGAGAAAAGGTACAAGGAAAAAAAATGAAGACCTGAAGATGTAGAAAAAAGGGGAAAAAGGGGAGAAAAAAAGTGGAAAATAAAACAAATGCATAACAAGTAAATGAAAAAAAAATAGCGGAATGAAGATAAATTAGTAAAAAAAAAGGAGAAAAATTACAAAAAACTGAAAATCTGATGCAAAAAAGAAAACGAAGACAGGGAAAGAAAAGTACAAGGAAAACTGAACAAGACCTGAAAGAAAAGCAAAAGAAAACGATAGAGAGTCCATAAATTGCAGTCTCTATAAAGCTGCTGATGTCTTTGTATAGTCTTTATAACCGTGGCGATGTGTGTGTCGGGTCTAAACTTCCTTCACGTGGGTCTGCTTGATGTGGTCTGTGGGTCTGGCGGAGTGATAGACTGATAGACACACTACAGGAAGACGAACAAAGGGCCCTGATTGATAGTTAGGCTAATTATTTACTATAGATAATTTGCCTATATTCTGAACCACTTCCTTGCTCTTACATTCAAAATTCTGTAGTTATAAGCCTTGTTTTTCAATGTAAGAGGGAAAAAACTGACCAAGGGAAATAAAAATGAATAAAAAAAAAGTTCTGGTCCTGATTTTTGAATAAGGGTAAGTCTGACCAAGGACAACAAAAATTACTAAACAGAAATGCCCACTTAGATGCCAGGTCCCGAGCAGATCCGAGATAATTATCCAAAAGAATGAAATAAATATCTTAAACCTCCTTCTAAAGATGAGTGTAAGGCATAGAAAGATGGAAATACAACGTTACGAAGGTTTTAGAGCATAACAAAAAAGGGAAGCTGGGAGAGACTGTCAGACGTATGAGTAAAGCTTCTTAATTCCATCTATCATCCTCATCCTAGTTTTCAAAGTGTGTTTTTCGTGGTTCTTGCGACAGATTAACGAGATTTCTACGCAATAAACAGAGAAGACGCGTGTAAGAACCCAGCTAATCAGATCTGTGGGCTTTGGAAACACTAGCGGTGAGAGAGCAAAGCGTTTCAGAATACATGTTTGTGTTGTGCTGTGTGTGGGATGGGGAGGTGAATGACTGCCCTTGTGTGTGTGTGTGTGTGTGTGTGTGTGTGTGTGTGTGTGTGTGTGTGTGTGGTTATTGATAATAGCCTTGATTGTTTGTTTGTTTGATATGTCTGTTTGTGTTTCTCTCTCTCTCTCTCTCTCTCTCTCTCTCTCTCTCTCTCTCTCTCTCTCTCTCTCTCTCTCTCTCTCTCTTAAATTCGTCACCTCAACACGCACATATACACACAGACAGACAGAGAGTGAAATAGACCAAGAGACAGACAGACAAACAGACAGACAGACAGACAGGCAGACAGACAGAGAGTGAAATAGATCAAGAGACAGACAGACAAACAAACAGAGTGAAATAGACCAAGAGACAGACAAATAGACATACAGACGGACAGACAGACAGACAGACAGACAGACAGACGGACAGAAAGACAGATAGACTCGGATTATAAGAATGATTTTCCAGATTTGAGGGGATACAGGGAGAGAGAGGACTGACCCCCAACTTCCCAACCTCCCTCCCACCCCTCCCTCACACCATTAGCTTGCCCCCTCCCCTTCCTTCTATATCACAGCCACGCCCCACCTCCCCTCACCCACTGCAACTCCTCCCTCCTCCCCTGCCTTCCTCTTTCCCTCACATGTTTCCCCTCTTCTCTCCCCCTCCTCCCCTGCCCTCCCCTCCTCCGCTGTGTGTATAATAAAGAGAGAAGGATTTGTGATATTATTTGTTAGAGAGAGAGAGAGAGAGAGAGAGAGAGAGAGATTGAAAGATGACGAGGTTGTATCCGTGTGTGTGTGTGTGTGTGTGTGTGTGTGTGTGTGTGTGTGTGTGTGTGTTTGCTTGTTTGTTTTGCTCGTAGTTCCACCTGATGAACGCTTTGATCACCCACGCTCTCTGTTTTCTTTACATTCTCTCTCTCTCTCTCTCTCTCTCTCTCTCTCTCTCTCTCTCTCTCTCTCTCTCTCTCTCTCGCTCTCGCTCTTTTATATAAACATTTCCGCTTTTCCAGAGAGAGAGAGTCATATTCCTTTCTTATCACCTCAATCTCTTTGCTCTTCTCTCTTCTGTGTGGAATTGAATCCTCTTCCGATCATCTTTCCTCAGCGGTGTTTGCTCCCGGTGGCGGTGTTTATACTCGGAAGGGATCAAGGCGTTTATAGTTCTGCCGTCATGGGAGGTGCTGGGCTCATGGGGGAACGGGGCGAGGGGGAAGGGGTGAAGGGGTTTGGATTCCTCGTAGACCGTGTTGAAGTGTCGATAGAAAGGCTTGGATCCCTCTCTCTTGGGATTTGGCTGGCTTAGATATCCCCTGGTGTGTGTGTGTGTGTGTGTGTTCGTCTTTTTTTTTTGTGGTGTTTTTCTTCTGGTTTTGTTTGTCTTGTTTTGTTTGTTTATTTCTGTCTCTATATCTGTTTTTCTTATTGTTATTATTCTGATTCTTTGTTTTTTTTCCTGTCTTAATTCCTCTTTGTCTGTTTCCCCATCTGTTCCTCTTTCTGCCCCTCTCTTTGTCCATTCATCTCTCTGTTTATACTCTGTTTATACACTCTTGTCCGTCTGTCTGTCTACCTGTCTCTTTGCAAGTCACTGTTTATCCTTCAGTGACAATGTGCGTCTTTGCTATGTAGTGTTTGTCTGTCTTTCTCTTCGTCAGTTTGCATGTCTCTCTGTCTCTCTTTAATTCCTTCTCCTTTTGTGTTTATTTTTCTATTTATTCATTTCTCCACTGGTCTTTCCTTTTTCTCTTTTTTATCTTTTTCTGTCTATTTGCCTTTTTTTCTGTCTGTTTCTCTCTTTCCTATTTATTTTCCTTTCCTTATCCGTCTCTGTATATTTGGCTGTCCTTTATGTCTCTCTCTCTCTCTCTCTCTCTCTCTCTCTCTCTCTCTCTCTCTCTCTCTCTCTCTCTCTCTCTCTCTCTCTCTCTCTCTCTCTCCTATTTAGTTTTCTTTACTTGTCTATCTCTCCATCTGTTTTCTGTCTCTATTTTCATCCCTTCTCTCTTTAGTTTGCTCTATTGTCTATTGTTTCCCTTCCTTACTCTTTTTTTCCCCTTACGTGTCCATCTACCTTTTTATCTATCCTTCTATCTATCTGCCTATCTATCCATCAGTGTGTGTCTATATGTATGTCTATCTGTGTGTCTGTCTGGCGGTGATTTATAGCAACAAGCTTCGCCATTTCACGTGCAATGACGATGCTTACCAGGAAATAAAACTGCTATTATTGTGAGTGATGGCACGACTGTCTCCCCCGAGTCCAGGAAAGAGAGAGGAGGGGAAGGCTAATGGTTTGTGGAGGTAAAGAGAGAGAATAAGCAATAGTAGTAGTGATAGTGGTAGTAGTAGTAGTAGTAGTAATAGTGGCGGTGGTGGTGGTGTTAGTGGTTGTGGTGGAAGAAATAAAGAAGAATATGATGGTGATGAAGAAGATGTAGTAGTAGTAGTAGTAGTATAGTAGTAATAGTAGTAGTACCGGCAATGGTATTAGTGGTAGTAGTAGTAGTAGTAGTAGTAGTAGTAGTAGTAGTACAAGAAATAATAATAGTAGCAGCAGAACAAAAAATACACACACACACACACACACACACACACACACACACACACACACACACACACACACACACATACCACAAACCACCAAACCAAAACCGACAAGACAAGAAGAGAGAGAGAGAGAGAGAGAGAGAGAGAGAGAGAGAGAGAGAGAGAGAGACTAAGGAAGAGGATCGAGTGGCGGAGTGGAATCCATGCGAGTTTAGGTGACGATTTGTTGCTTTTGGCCTTTATGCTTTTATTGGCGTGCGAGTGAAGTGTGCATAGGGAGCGACAGGTGGGGCTTGGCGAGGCTTTTATTGTCTCTCCCTAAACGTTCCCTTGTGTCTCCCGTGCCGGACTGATCGTGGCTTTATAGAGACTGAAGGAGATGAGGCAAGGCAGGACAGGATGTGGCTTATCAGGGGTTCTTTCACTTCGTTGTGGGGATTGAAGGATGCTTGATGTGTTTTAATGAAGGATGCGTATAGGATTTTTTTTTTAGTGTTATATTGTTCTTTAAGGGATTTATTGGGTGTTTTTGGTTATTTTCTTCATGTTTCTTTGTTTTGTCTCGGTGAAGTGTGTAAAGTGGGTTTTTTTCTCTATTCTTTTAGCTTGATAAGAGATGAAGATTTTGTTGTTGTTGTGTGTGTGTGTGTGTGTGTGTGTGTGTGTGTGTGTGTGTGTGTGTGTGTTTTAAGACAGTGGGGCTGTTTCTAATATACATACATGAAAACATATATTCACACAGACAGAAAGGCAAACAGACTGACAGACAGACAGACAGACAGGAAAATACAGCAAGAGATCATTCACCACTACAAGATAATGAGTAAACAGTATGGATGGACACACACACACACACACACACACACACACACACACACACACACACACACACACACACACACACACACACAGTTCCGTCAATCAACATAACATAATTAGTCCCTCTTTCACATTTTCACAACATTCGCTCTTTCCCACTTTGCATACATATAACTTTCTCAACTCAGCTTCAATTTTTTTCGCTCAGCTGACAACAGTGTTCCCAGATCCCACCGGCTTTTGAGAGACCCTCCTCTTCCTCCCTCTCCCTTCCCTCCTCCTCTATTTAACTGTTCTGGTATCAGTGGCTGCCCTTTTTTTTTAGTTTTTTTTCAAGGGTAGGGTGGTTAGGTCGTCTCTTCCGGCAACGGTGGGTCGTTCATCTCCGTAGGGGGTCACTCTTTGTTCTGGCAACATTGGCCTGACTTTTATCGAAGGAGTGTTGACTTTTGTCGGGCATTTTGGAACACGTCTCTCATTCTTGTCTTCTGTAACTATTCTCTTTTTTTGGGGTTCTTTTATTTCTATTTTTCCTTCGCTTTCCACTTTTTTTCATTGTTACGTGCATTTTTCTTGCTTTTTTTCCTTTTTTGTATTTTTGTGTAGCTTTTGTGTCCATTTTTTCATGTTTTTTTTCTTGAGCTGTTTGTTTCCTACGCCTATCTTTCTGAATTTCTCTTCGCTACATTCAGCAAAAAATACATAAATAGATAAAGATGCAACAAAATAAAGTAAAAATTCAAAACTCACAAAAAAAAGAGAAATAAAAAAAACACGAAATAGCAAAGACAAAAACGAAACAAACTCAAGAAAAACACGAATAACATAACAAAATCAAACAGGGAAAAAAATCACAGAAAATATGCATAAAAAATGTGTATTAAAACCAGCCAAAAGCGAGCCAGGATTTGCTACGTTTTTAATCAGTCTCCGCGGAATTTTCCCCGTGAGTGAGTCAGCTGAACTCTGGACATTAAAAACATCCCCAAGGCCCCGACGCATCAACCAATCACGTGCTGGAATGGGGGGGAGGAGGAGGAGGACTAGGAAGAGGATGAGGACGAGGAGAGAAAGACAAGGAGGAGGAGGACGACGACGAGGACGAAGGAGAGGAAGGGGGAGAAGATGGAGGAGGAGGAGGAGGACAGAAGAGGTGGAAGAAGAAATAGAATTGCAATCTAAGTTAGAACAATGATGGAGGAGGAAAGGGAAAGGAAAAAGAAGAAAAGAAGAGGAGGAGGAGGACAGAAGGGGAGGAGAAGAAATAGAATTGCAATTTTAAGTTAAAACAGTGATGGAGGAGGAAGAAGAGTGTACAGAAGGAAGGAAGAATTGAATCGGAATCTTTTCTTACAAACAAAGATAAGGAAGAAAAGAATGAAGGGAAGAAGAAGAAGATGAAAAGAAGAAGAAGAAGAAAAAGAAGAAGAAGAAGAAGAAGAAGAAAAGAAGGATTAGAAGAAGAAAAAAAGAAGAAGAAGGATTAGAAGAAGAAGAAGAAGAAGAAGAAGAAAAAGAAGAAGAAGAAATAGATTAGGAAGAGAAGGAGAAAGAGGAAACAAGAAATGAAAAAGAAAAAAAAGAATTACAATAATAAAACAAAATCTAAACTCGGTGCAAACTTTTTTTCTTTTCTTGCATGTTTACAGTGTTGAGGAAATGAAATAAGACGAAGTAAAAAGTTCGTCTGTAGAAAATGAAATAAAAACAAAAATAGACAAACAGGTAAAAGTTTGGATAATGAAAAGATCTGCAAAGTAACGATAAAGCGAAGCAAAATATATGAAAAAAACCTGAATTTTAAACGAAGGATGACGAAGAGAGCGGAAAAGGAGAGAGGGAGAGAGAAAGAGAAGGAAGAGGTGAAGAGGCGATATAGAAAACGAAAGAGGAACAGGTAGAAGAGAGACAAGAAGGGAAGAAGAGAAAGGGGAAAAGAGTAATCGGAAGGAATTGGAAGAGACAGGAATAAAACAAAGAACAAGAGGAGTAGAAGACAAGGAGAAAGATGAAGAGATAGGAAGAGGGACCAAGAAAAGACAGGGATTAAGAGGATTAAGAAGACAGGAAGACATGGAGGAAGAGGGGGACACGGAACAGGAGAAAAAGGGAGATAAAGGAAGATTGGGAAGAGGAGATAGAGACGGGAAAGAGAAAATTGAGAGAAGAAGAGGAGGAGGAGAAAGGCAAAAGAAAGAGAGAAGAGAGAAGGAGGAGATGAAAGCAGAAAGTGATAGTGAAGTAGGAAGATGAAAGATGGAAAATAATGAGTAAAAAATGAAAGTAAGAGAGGAAAAGGGAAATGAAGACAAAGTAATGAAGAAAGAAAGGAAGGAGGAAGACTAAAAAGACATGTAGTGAGAACAAGAGGGAAGAAAAACGAAGAAAAGACAGACACACAAATAAAAGACAAAAAGTAGAAAGAAGAGGAAAAAAAGCAAAGAAATATAGAAATACAAATTACAAACCAGCAAACGCACAAGAACACAACCTTTACCGCCGCTCACCACCACCACCACCACCACCACCCATCACCACGCAAAAACAAGAAAATAATAACAATGATAAATCCCACGTCGCCAGCACCTCATCAAGTGAAGTAATGCAGCCACGTAGATGAGACAGGAACATTCTTCAAGGGTTCAGTATTACTTTGTACGTTCGTATTGGTGGTGAGTGATTTGGCGAGTGCTCAACCCACGTCCCGGCGGTGATCCTCTTAATTGATGGGATTAATTGGAAGTTTGCCAGAGGACGATGGATTGCGTGCGTCAAGTTAATGGGCAAAAGGAGGAAGAGGAGGAGGAGGAGGAGGAGCAGGACGGGCAGTGATGCAGTGTGAGTGTATAAAAGGAGAGGAGCGATAACTTGCGAAGAATTAGGAGTTTGGGACGAAGGAGACGAAAAACTGAAGGAGGAAAATGGTGCTGAAAATCTGGAGATACGAGAAGTTTTGCAGGAATGGAGGAGAAATATGTGAGGGAATGTAAATGAGCGGAAAGCGTTGCGAGGAGACGAGGGAAGATGTGGTAACGGGGAGTGGGAGGAGGAGAGGAGGAGAAACTGTAGGGATTATGTATGCATTATCCTTATTCATACATTAGTGGTAGTGAACGTTTATGTATGGAAAAAAAAGTGTGCGCGTACAAATGAAGAATCTTACACTAGAAATTAATATATTTTTACGGGATTAATCGAAAGAAGGAAAAAAAAAGAAAAAGAAAAGGAAATTAAAGATGAGATATAAAAAAATAGTAAAGGAGGAGAAAGGAGATAAAGAGAAGGTAATGTTGGGAAGTATTATACACACAAAATAAATATGTAGGTAGGAGACTCACTGTATAGGTCGTACATTGAGGAAAAAAACATTAATTCATTGGCTTTGTTCCATTATGTCAAATGAATGAAAAGTGGAAGGGAAAATTGATTAAAGATACATAACATTTCCCTTTATACATTATTCATGTCAAACTTTAAATGGAAGGCAATATAAGGCAAAGCAATTTAATCATTACATTCTCGTATTTGAAACTTTAATGGACAAAAATAGAGAAAACATGAAAACAATATATATCCATTATTACATTATGCACACCGGTGGATGAAAGAAAGCAGTATCATTTCGTCATTTCATCATTTCATCATTTCATCATTACACTCACTTACCTAAAATTCCAAAAGACAAACAATAAAACAATACGAGAGAGAGAGAAAGAAAATACATCGGCCATTTAATCAGTCGCAGTAAGAAAAGAATGAAACAATACGAGAGAGAGAGAAAGAACATACATCAGCCATTACATTAGTCGCAGTAAAGTGATAAAAAAAAGTAACATTTAACGTCACTCCATCATTACATCCTGTGATCTCAAAGGAGTGAAAGTTAAAAGCGAAAATAAACGTAATAAAAAAAAAAAAAAAACAACGTAACGACAAAGGCAGAATCTGGGCCGCTTTGGACGCTCGTGAAAATATTATTGGAAAACTTGTGAATCTAGTTCTGACAGACACGCTTTTGTTTTTCTCCTTTTTTTCCCCACGTAACGGAATGTTTTCGCTACCCACACTGCTGTTAGGAAATGCACTGCGGGAAAACACACACACACACACACACACACACACACACACACACACACACACACACACACACACACACACACAGTCTCTCTCTCTCTCTCTCTCTCTCTCTCTCTCTCTCTCTCTCTCTCTCTCTCTCTCTCTCTCTCTCTCTCTCTCTCTCTCTCTCTCTCTCTCTGTATTAACGTGTCACTGTTTTCGTGTCATATTTGCATATAAGAATCCTGAAAACCAGCGTGGTGGAACAAGATACATTACGCTTTGTCTTTTCACTTTGATACACAGAAACGTATTTTTTTCCCCATAATCCTCGTTGCTATTAATTTTCATGTGGTGGTGGTGGTGGTGGTTGAGGTCTGAGTCATATTTCCAGTTGTGGTTTAGTGTTGATTAATGTAGCACAGTTGTTGGAAATGTGTGTTACAGGTGTGTGGTGGTGGTGATGGTGGTGGTGTTGACATAGACGTGGTGATGCTGTAATGGTGATAGATTTTGGTGATGGTGGTGATAATGATGATGATAAAGGTAGTGGTTGTTATTATTCACTGCAAAAAGGTATTAGGTATTTTTTGAATGGTTAATGAAGGGAAATTAACTCTCTCTCTCTCTCTCTCTCTCTCTCTCTCTCTCTCTCTCTCTCTCTCTCTCTCTCTCTCTCTCTCTCTCTCTCTCTCTCTCTCTCTACAAGACACAAGAGTAAGGGGCCATTATCTCATTTTCTCTCTTACATTTGTCTTAATTTAGGGGGACAAGAACATGCTGGTCATTTTTCCTCTTATTTTCCTCCCTAAGCTTCCTATTTGTATGTACGGAACGATCATAAGAGACCCATTAAGTGAGGCGTTACTGTCGTCTTTGTTACCACCAGGGAGAGTAACGAGAGGGAAGTGTAAACAGTTAATTTGTAAAGACCTTTTCTCTCACTGTCATTGGTTCGTTGCAGTGTATCTCTCTCTCTCTCTCTCTCTCTCTCTCTCTCTCTCTCTCTCTCCTTGATTTCTTCCATGTTTTAGTTATTTTTCAATTTATTTACTCTTGATCTACTTCACTATTTTTTCAAGGTATAGATTTTTAAGTTATGTATTTTATTTATGTATTTAGTTTATCTGCCCTGCCTATTTTGTCATAATTATTTTTTTTTTTTTTTTTTTTTTTACCCTGATACATTTCAAAGACAATAGATTAACACACCTTTGTCATTCTTATCTTATGCAAACTTGTAATGCGTAGAATAAAAAGAAAACTTGGAAATATTTAACTCTGCTACTTATTGTACACGTTACCGAAGTGTTCTCCCATCGTATGAACATTTTTTTTTTTTACGAGTATTAAAAGGACGAATTAATTATGACATTGCTAGTGGTTCAGTTTCCCAGCGTTTCAAGTTTTTTTTAATGCGTTGTTCTCTTTTAGTAGTCATGTGTCGCTCTTCGGTGCGAGGGAGGCCGGCTGGTGCTATATTAGTGTTAGAATAGTGCCTGAGTGCTTGTGTTAATCGTGGTGTTACTCGTACAAGACTGTGTTATTATGTGTTATATTCTAGGATTACTGGTGTATGTAGTAATTAACCCCTTCAGTACCATGATACGTCTTTATATTTATTCAGGTTACAATTAGGCGATTTTGTACAGCTTTGAAATCTCATGGTGTATTAAAATAGTAAAGATTCTGGGCCATTAACCTTCTGACCTCCATAGAACCTTGCTAGTGTAAATAAAATCGTGTAATCGTACTCAAAACTCACGGTAAAAATGCGTCCCAGTACTGAAGGGATTAAGAGTAGTAGAATAAGTAATATGTAAGTTTTATATGTACTTTTGTGTGTATTTTGTGTAGTAGTTGTAGTAATAGTTGTAGTAGAATAAGAAATGTGGTTTTAATTTTTTTCGTACGTGTGTGTGTGTGTGTGTGTGTGTGTGTGTGTGTGTGTGTGTGTGTGTGTGTCCAGTAGTATTTAGAAGATGTAGTTGAGGCGAGTGACAGGTGGGTGTGGGGTGCGGGGTGCTGGGTGGGAGGAGTGCTGGCAGCTGCAGTAATAGCGATGTCTGTGTGTGATGTGCTGGCGGGGCTGCGGCGCGCTGGTGCAACATATTGGTGGTGGTGACAGGACATACCCACAATTCTCCGCTTCTGCTCTACTACTGACTACCTTCAAGGGGTACAGAAGATTAAATAGAGTTGAGAACCGCTTTCCTCTGAGGCAGCGGCTCTAAATCTTTTCAGTGATATGCACCCCTTGAAGTCTTTCAGTATTGGACATGTACCTTTTACCCAGAATGCAGTAAAATGGAGTCAGAGTCCAGAATTCATCGGTAAATGATAACAAATGTGCTCGGTTGTGATGACATAAACGTGCTCGTATATCTATTAGTGTATAAACTGTTATTAATCAAATCCCTCCATGAAATTATGAGTACCGTACGTAATGACAACTGTGATTATTTGTCCATGCATGAGGTCAGGCCAGGTGCTCTAATAGATTTGTCACGTGCACGAAAAATCGACAAGCGCATTAAAACACCATCATCTACCACTGCTCTTCATTTATCACTTTTCTTCCTATTTGTAAACGCATTTGTTTTGTTTTTTTCTTTACCGAACTTTCACTGTATAAAAAAAGGAAGAAAAAACACGTACACACACTAGTGACAGTCCATCAAGTCATGGTTACAGTGTTAAATGTTTATGGTTCATGTCATTGTGCTGGTAATTGTCACCATATGCGTTAATTTACGTGGCTGTTGTGTTAAGTAATGAGTGTTGGGCAGTAAAAGTGAATATTAGAAGTGTGCAATAGTTAATAGTGTGTTTTAATGTGTCAGTTAGTTAGTCTTCGTTTGTGTTCACTGTAGAATGTATTTGCATGGACACTAAGAGAAAAGATAAGTATGTTTTGAAGGGTATATTACTACTTTTAGAAACAAGTGCAATAATAAATTTTAAATGATGGTTATAATGAGAGACATAGTGCAGCATTGAAGGGATTAAGTTGCAGTAGTGAGCTGGATAGTGGCATGAGTGTTCTAAGTGTTTCTGTGTGTTGGTGTGTCAAAGTGTCTGCGTGTTGATGTGTTAATGTGTCTGTGTGTTGATGTGTTAGTATGTTGGTGTGTCAAAGTGTCTGCGTGATGTGTTAATTTGTTGGTGTGTCAGTGTCTGCGTGTTGGTGTGTTGGTATGTGAGAGTGTTGAGCATCGAGAGTAACCCCGCCCCTCCTCTCTCCCCAGCCATCTCGAAGACGGAGGTGTTTGAGCCAGAGTACAGGATGCCCGGTAGGCCCCCCCATCCCCCCAACACCTCCCATGACACACACACACACACACACACACACACACACACACACACACACACACACACACACACACACACACACACACACACAACACATAACACCTAACTTTTTAAAAATTTCTGTTGTATTTTTTGCAATAATTGAAATATCCCTGCAATAATAGTACGCATGTTTAACGTAAAAAAAAGGAAGTTTCTCCAATATATTTTTTTTTCCTCGACACTGAAAAGTTTATATTCCTTTACATAATTATATATTCCCATTAATAGAAGCAGCTGCCCGATATTTTTCTGGGCTTGCACTATACATATTTTTTTCCTTCGCAGCATTTTCCAAAAGCGAGGATTTTGAGGAAAACGGCTTCAGAATGTCGGGTACGAAACTGTCTGTCCCAACACTTTGAAAAATGACGATATTTATATTTTTCTTGTCCCTGATTTTTATGGAGCTGTTTTATTGCACAGCCATCTTGCTTGTTGCACGGTGATCTCTCTCTCTCTCTCTCTCTCGCTCTCGCTCTCGCTCTCGTATGTTCCTTTCTCTTTGTCTATTTCTTCCTTGTTTCTTGTTCCAGTTATTCTCATTTTCTATCTCTGCATCTTTCAAATTTTATCTCCGTTTCTTATTTCTTTCCTTATTTTCCAGTCCTCTCTCTCTCTCTCTCTCTCTCTCTCTCTCTCTCTCTCTCTCTCTCTCTCTCTCTCTCTCTCTCTCTCTCTCTCTCTCTCTCTCTCTCTCTCTCTGGAGCATTTTCCGTACTCCATCTCTCCCAGCATGATATATTCCCCCGTTTTATAACTCTATCCATTTAATCCACATTTTTGCAAGTTTTCATGCTTCCTCTTTTTGGCGCGAAAGCAACACACTCTGTCTTGTATTTTTGTCATTTATTATTATTATCAATGTGTATGTTTGTCCCATACTTGTTTTTCTTTTCATGTACAAGAAATGTTTACGTTTTTATATCTGCATATTTTCGTGGGTTTTAGATTTGGAAGTTTGGATTATTTTGAAGCTGAGGCTCAAAGATGATGATGATGATGATGATGAGTCTTTCTATCTATCTGTCTATCTATCTATGTATATATCTAGCCGGCAATCCCACAAACGGTGACCTAGACAAAACACTGCACACACACACACACACACACACACACACACACACACACACACACACACACACACACACACACACACACACACACACACACACACACACACACACACACACACGCTTTGCTTTCTCACCACGATTATTTTTCAAGGCCACAGAGATGATTAGCGGGATTTTCAAGTCTGTTTCTCTAGTTGATAATGCAGAAATTTTGTCAGTCTGCCTCTAGAACCGCAAAAACGCCTTTAAAAAATCATATAAACTTAGATAAAGCGTTTTGAAATAGCGGAGGTGAAGCACAGAAATGTTTAAGAATACGAGCCTTTGTTACGTTATCCTAGGGTGGAAAGAGGTAGTTTAGTGTATTGGACCACTCTACTACACTGTGGGAGCTTAACCCCTTCAGTACCATGCCGTATTTCCATATTCATTGTGCTTATTATTTGCGATTTTGTTCACCTTCAGAAAGTTGATTGGGGATTAGAGTAGTTAAATCTTCTGACCTCCATAGACCTTTCCTAATGTCAACAAAATGGTCTAATCGTACACAATTGCTCATTATTTGGCGATTTTGTTCACCTTCAGAAAGTTGATTAGGGATTAGAATAGTTAAGACTGTGGCCATTTATTTTCTGACCTCCATAGACCCTTCCTGATGTCAACAAAATGGTCTAATCGTACACAAATCTCAAGGTCAAAATGTGTCCCAATATTGAAGCGGTTAAACATAATAATAAAGTTGATGAATAAGTGATAGTAATAATGATGATTGAGTAAAGCTATGTAGTGATTTGATCAGTTGCAAATTATCATGCTTTTACTGAAAATAGAATAAAAATGTGCATTCACTTTAATGTTGAGTGATTTAGAATTTTTTTAGTATTACGTGTCTGTTTTATACTTCATAGTGTTTTGTTTTGTCTTTAATGCTTGTTTATAGAAGTTTGTCCTGACTTTTTTATGTTCCTCGTTTTCTTTTACTGCCTCCGCTTTTATTTTTTTTTTCTTTGTCCATCCTGAAGTCCTTTTGTCTTTTCTTGTACTTATTTCCATATTTTTCAAGTGTTTTTTTCCTTTTACATGACTCATTTTTTTATGTTCCTTAAAGTACGTTTTTTCCTTACTTTTTTTCTTTTTTACTTTTACGTTCTCATTTTACATTTCATCTGTTACAAGTATACGTTTATTTTATTCATTTTTCTTGTACATTTTTTCCTAATTCTTATTTTCACTTTGGTCTTTTGTGTTATTATTTATTTTTTTTTTTTTTTTACTTTGGTCGTGCAAATTTACTGGTTCGTGTACTATTTATACGTACATTAATTTTTTTTATGTGTATTTTTTGATTGATTAGTATTTCTGAGTATCGTTTTCACGTTTAATTTTTTTTTTTTTTACATGCACTGCTTTACTTTTTTGTGACTTTTTGTTGTGTGACTATCTATAATCATTACTTTTTACTTTCTCATTCATGCATCTCTCCTTCATCTACATCCGATTCTACATTCTTACTTTTCTTGTGACCTGAATTATTTTTTACCTTTTAAGTCTCTCATCTATTGTTCATTTACATCTGATAATACCATTTTTATTTTTCTTCTGACTTGTCTTATTGTTTTCCATCTTATTCTCGCATATCTCGGTAACCAACAACAGATTCACCTCTTCCCTCCTATTCTTCCTTTTTTTTTATATCTTTTTATTCCTTCTTTTACATTTAATTATAGTATTTTAATTTATCTTGTAACGTATCATTATTATTTTTTATCTTATTCCCACATTTATCATTCACCAACAACAGATTCACCTATCCTCTCCTTTCTTTCCTTCTTTTTGCATCTTCTTATTCTTTCTTTTACATTTGATTATGTTATTTTAATTTATCTTTTGACGTATCATTATTTTTTCATCTTATTCCCGCATTTATCATTCACCAACTTCAGATTCACCTGGTCCTCTTCCCTCCTTTCCTTCCTCCTCCACGCACTCTCCCCCCTCCCCCGCTCATCGCACGCGCACACTTCACTATTTCCCTCACCGACAAAATTTACCTCATAACAATTTTATCGTCCATTCCCGCGCCTCGCCACACCCATCACGCCCCGGTAATGGCGAGGAGCGGGCGTGCGTCACTCCAGCCACCACGCCCTCGCCACACCCCGCCATGCCTGACTACTCCCACGCCACACCTGTCTGTTCTGCCACACCTGTTTATGTTCCTGTCTACGTCAACACACATCTGTTTGTCTTCCTACACCTGTTGCTTTTATTTATATTTTGTGTTACACCTGTTCCTATTATCATGGTTATCCTCTCTCTCTCTCTCTCTCTCTCTCTCTCTCTCTCTCTCTCTCTCTCTCTCTCTCTCTCTCTCTCTCTCTCTCTCTCTCTCTCTCTCTCTCTCTCATTCTCCTTGTTTATTGTTTATTATTTGCTTTTCTTTTTTTTGTTTATTTTTTTCTCTTGTTTTCATTTTGTTCTTCCATCTTTTATTGGTGTCTTCGTCTTCGTCTCCCTTATTGTTTGTTTTGTTGCTAAAATTTGTGTTTTTGTATCATTTTATTAGTTTTGTTGATTCCTGCTCCTCCTCCTCCTCCTCCTCCTACTCCTCCTCCTCCTCCTCCTCCTCCTCCTCCTCCTCCTCCTCCTCCTCCTCCTCCTCCTCCTCCTCCCACCAAATATAAAACTCTTGAAACAGTTTCGCTAAGTTGACAGCGGCGGAGTGAATAAAAAAAGTAAGCATCAAAAAGTTTAGTATTACCATGAATAAAAAATTGAATGAAAAGAAACACGGAAAGTGACCGTAAAAGAAAATGGGATTAGACGCTTGGGGTTTTGAACACAGCTCAGTATTCAGAAACGCTTTGCTCTCTCACCACGACTATTCCTAAGGCCGCAGAGATGATTAGCGGGGTTTTCAAGAGTGTTTCTCCAGTTAATAATGTAGAAATCTTGTCAGTCTGTCTCTAGAACTATAAAAACGCTATCCTCTTTCAACATGATTATTTCTCAAGGCCACAGAGGTGATTATCAGGGTTTTCAAGAGTGTTTCTCCAGTTAATAATATAGAAATCTTGTCAATCTGTCTCTAGAACTATAAAAACGCTATCCTCTTTCAACATGACTATTTCTTAAGGCCGCAGAGATGATTAGCGGGGTTTTCAAGAGTGTTTCTCCGGTTACTAATGTAGAAATCTTGTCAGTCTACCTTTAGAACCGTAAAAACGTCTTAAAAAAAACTCGTGTAAATTTAGATAAAGCCTTTTGAAATAGTGGAGGTGAAACGCAGAAGTTTTTGAGAATACGAGCCATAGATACAGAAACTCTAATATGTGTTGTTATTTTTATTGTTATTTTGTCGTTGTTTATCTATTTTTTTTTTTTTTTTACAGTTGTTTCGTTTAGACAATAGCATTTTTTTCACTTATTTGTTATTTTCTTAATGGGTGTTTAAAATTAGTATAGTTGTCCTAAGTAGGTACGGATGTAAGTGAAAATCTTGTGCGTGTCTCAGACCTATCCCAAGATCGGAAATAGGGTAACGTCTGGCTGTCTCGTCACACACACACACACACACACACACACACACACACACACACACACACACACACACACACACACACAGACGATCGTTAGTATTACATTTTGGCAAAGTTGAATAAAACATTTCCAATTTGACACAACATTTTCCGCTGTTCCTTTGACAATGAACAAGTATTTTTTCCCACATTTTTTCGATGAGTTTTGGGGGAGAAAATTTTTATGAACTTTTTAACCTTTTTATTCTTTTATTGGTTCGATATTTTGCTTTTATCTTTTTTTTTTTTTTTTTGTATCTTTTTGTATATAGCGCTGCGAGAACTCCCTGTAATACTGTATCTCAACCTTACAACTGGCCAGGAATTAAGGAATAAATCATGTATCTTTTTTCTTATTAGTTCTTCACTCCTTAATGCTCTAAGTCAATCAGCAAAAAGCCTGAATTGAAGACTAAAGCATGTAATTTCTTCCTATTTCTTCACTCCCTTTAATATTGTAGCTCAATCAACAACAGGCTAGGAATTGAAGACTAATGCATTTATTTATTTATTTATTTATTTTTATATTTCTCCACTCCTTAATACTGTAGCTCACCCTTACAGTAGGAAAGGAATTGAAGACCGAAGCATTTTTTTTTTTATTATTATTATTTTTTCACTCCTTAATACTATAGGTCATCAGCAAAAGGCCAGGATTTGAAGACCGAAGCATGTAATTTCTCTTCATATTTCACCACTCCATAATGCCATAGTTTAACCTCACAACAGGCGAGGAATTGAAGACCGAAGCATGTAATCTTTTTTTTTTTTTTTCCTTACGTAACATATTCTTCAAACACACCAATTGTATCCAGAACACTGTACCTTTCTTGTAACTTAAGACAAAACGGATCTAACTACCAGCGCTTATATAACCTTGTATAAATCTATATAAACCCTGTAATGAGCCTGTGTAAGCCTGTATTAGCCTGTATAATGTACCCGGTGCCTGCATAACTCGCTGGCCGGCCATGTTTAACCGCGAGCCTCACCTGCGCTAACTTTACCTAACTATGTAAAATGTCAAGGAACTCTCAAACTATCCCATCGAGTTTGGCTTCACGACACAACCTGGGCCTCTCGCGTGTCCCATCTGTGTGTGTGTGTGTGTGTGTGTGTGTGTGTGTGTGTGTGTGTGTGTGTGTGTGTGTGTGTGTGTGTGTGTGTGTGTGTGTGTGTGTGTCCGGCAACAGGTGCGTCCAGATGTGTTTGGTTCCGCCAGGTTTATGATTAAGTTTGACATGTTGCACCTTGGCCTGCTGTGTTTCTGTCCGTTCGTGTTTGCTGTTTGAGTCGAGTTTGTTCGTGTTTGTGTGTATTTTCGTGAATGCATTTAATTTTTCTTCCTTCGTTTGTACGTTATTTGCATCATGTTTTTGTTTTTGCCTTTTTTTCCTATTTTGTGGATCGTCATTATCTTCCCTCGTCTTCATGTCCGTTTTCTGCCCCTCCTTCCCCGATTCCTTGACCCTTCCACTTTTGTCCCCCTTTAGTGAACACTGAGAGCACTGAAGACTATTTAGAACTTACAATAAAAAACAGAATATATTATTTATCTCATCTAGGGTACAGAACTATTTAAGAGATGGTAGAGCAAGAGTAAGTTGAGAAAAGCAGGTGATTATGGGAATGGCTCAGTGAAAAGCGATCAAGCACTTCTCCCCTCCTTGTGAAAGAGTTTGCCTCACTCCTCCACTCCCAATGAAAGTCTTGGTAGTGAGACGCGAAGGTGGAAAGTAGAAGTGTCCCGCTGAGTGCTCTGGGGATATTAAGGCTGGTATTCTTAGACGCTCCCCTCACAAGGACTGTCTTCAGGGACGTGACTGGTTGGATTCTCACAAGATTTGGCTAGAGACGCAGGATACTTGTTAAATCTTGAATGGAATCATGAAAAGATGACTGAAAATTGAGTAACTTCCATTAGAATCTCTTTAAAAATTCGAGATTCAGTTTTTTTTCTCTCTTTCTCCTTTAGATATTATGAGAGTAAAAAAAGATGTAAGAGTATGAAGCTAACCTATTGTATAATTACTCTGTATGATTCCTCTGTGCCTGTATGAAATATGCATACAACCTTCTCCAGCTTGTAACCTCCCTGTAGAAAGCATGTCATGTGTCCTTGAGCTTGTATCTTTTGTCCCCATGTACAGGTGCATCTCTTTACCTGTACAGCCATGGCAGCGTAACCGTATAGATTCATTTCCAGTGTGTGTTGTGTTTTTTAATCTTTTATATGTGAATGAGCTCGTAACAAAACATTCTTGGCAAGTTACAAATGAGATTGAGAAACACTGAAGTGCAATTGGGGTAAGTGGCGTACAGTGGCTCCCAAAACTCTTTAAAATGTAGTGGGATTGTGGTGTAATCAACAATTTGACACTTGCTACCTGATCACGTGTCGCGTCAGTAAGATTAGTACGCTAACCTTGACGTGATGCTGATATGCCGATCTATTTCCCACGTCATAACACACGGCAACCATCCATAGTATACAGGGCTGCCAACTGTTGCTACTATAATAACCCAAACGTGTCAAAATGTAGGTATTTATTTATATATTTTTGGGAGCTACTTTACGTTACTTAACTGTTGACTAATTGATACTGCCTATACTATTGCTTGTACCTTTACTATTTTGCCCCATCTTGCCCCGCCCCTCTTTGCCCCGCCCCACCAGCCTTGTACGTAGCCTGCACTAACATCTGTCGTCTCCTCCCCTTCAGCCATCTCCAAAAACGACGACGACGAGGTGTCCGTGTCAGGGATGAAGATTAACGGGTTCTCCGACGAATACCTTGACCGGATAGAACCCAACGGCAACATCCCCGACAAGGACTGCGGTAAGTGTGGCGTTCAAGGTTCTTAAAAGGGTTCTGGTAGATTTTTAAAGGGTTTCATAATGTTTAGTGTATTTTTAAGGGTTCTTTTGTTTTTGTATGTCTGTTCTAAAAGGGTTCTGATTGTTTTTAAGGTTTAGATTCTTGGAGTGGCGTTCAAGGTTCTTAAAAGGGTTCTGGTAGATTTTTAAAGGGTTTCATAATGATTTGTATATTTTTAAGGGTTCTTTTGTTTTTTTTATGTCTGTGTTTTCAAGGGTTCTAAAAGGGTTCTGATTGTTTTTAAGTTTTAGATTCTTAGTTTATTTTAAGGGTTTCTAAAAAGGATTGTAGTATTTTAAAGGAGTTTTAATTTTGTGTTTCTTTGAAGATTATAAAAACATTATTGTAATTTTTCAAAGACTTTATTTTCGTTTGTGGATTTTAAGGGTTCTGAGAAGGATTTGGTACTTTTAAATGTGTGTTTTGTGGGATTCTAAAGGCTTTTGTTAATATTCTAAGGATTTAAATTATCTTTTGCTTTTAAAAGTTATTCTGGTATTTGTTTTAAAGGGTTTTAATTCTACTGTGTCTGTTAGTGTATTCAAAAAGGGTTCTGGGATTTTAATGAGTTATGATTCTTCCAATACTAGTAGTTCTGTGTCTCTGGTATGTGTTTTAAAAGTTTCTAAAAAGATTCCGTTAGTTTTTAAAGGTTTAAATTCTCCTTGATGTGTTTATAAGGGTTTCTTTTTACACTGCTTGAAAAACTTGTCTATTCTTGCAGTCTTTTGTGTTGTTTTACTTGTGTTGTGTATAGTACGTACCTCTCTGTGATGTGTGTAGTAATATTTGTTGTTGTCTCATTTCTAGGAAGCTTTGACCGTAAGTAGAAATTTTTATTATTACTCTTTTTTCTCTTTCTTCTTTTTTTTTTGGGGGTGGTATTGGGGTGGTTGGTGGTTGGTGGGGAGGGAAGAGGGCAGAGATGGGAGAGGGAGAAGTGAGAAGGATAAAAGATGTATTGGTCCTGTCACTTTTCTTTTTTTTATTGGCTTTTTTTTTCTTGGTATTCTCCTACTTGTCTTGTTTTCTTTATTACTGTATTGATTTTGTAACTTTCTGGTTGTTTTTTTTTTTTGTCCCTTTTTCTTGCTTTCTCTCTCTCTTACTCTTACTTTTTATCATAGTTTGTTTTATATTTATTTTTTCTTTACTTATTTTTATCTATTTAATGTTTTTCTTCTTGTACTTTCGCTTTCCTCATTTTATTACTGTGTTTTTAAGCCTATATATTTATCTTTACTCTTCTTTTATCCCTTTTTTATTATGTATTAGTGTGCATTCAGTTTATTTTATTGGTTTTTATTTCGTGTATACTCTCTTGATGGCTTCAGTGTGTCTTGTTGCTTGTGTGTGTTGCTCCTGAAGGCACGCTGTCTGTCTAGTCGATGGTTCTTTCCCTTGTGTTGTTATTCATTCCATTTTCACTCCCCTTGCTATATTATTTTTTACCGTTCATACAAGTACATTGCATTTTCTCTCCTTTTTTCCTTTTTTTTCGTTGTTTTATTTTCGTTTCACAGTTTTCTTTCTTTTTTCTTGTTTATTTATGTATTTATCTATTTGTTTATTTATTTATTCTATTTATTTATTTTGTGGAAAGTTAAGAAAGTTGAATTTTTTTTGTAGTAGGTAAGTTTTTTCTCCATCACTTTCCTCCTCCTCCTCCTCCTCCTCCTTCCGTACCTTCTTTCCTACCCTCAGCTCTCCCTAGTGATCTTCCGTCCTTTTTCCCCTTCTTCTTTCCTTCCCTCCCTCCCTCCCTCCCTCCCTCCCTCCCTCCCTCCCTCCCTCTATTTCTCCTTCCATCCCTCCTCTAGTATACATGAGCCCAATGTTTTCTCTCTGGCATACAAATGAATTCCTTCTTCCATTCTTCTTCTTCCTCCTCTCCTTTCTCTTCCTCTATCCCCTCTTCTTCCTCCTCATCCTCATCCTCATCCTCATTCTCCTCACCTTTATCAGTCTTCCATCCTTCTTACACATTTTTCTCTTGATTTTTCTTCGTGTTTTCTTTCTTTCTTTCTTCAAATTACGTTGGTTTTCTTAATTTTATTTTGTTTTTCGTTTACTTGGAGTCGAAAATGATAATAAATGACGAAAATTGCAATAGAAGCAGAAGATGATGAAGGAAACAGTATAGCAATGATAATAAATGATAATAAAAACAATATAGGAACATTTTTGCATTACACAGCATGACGTTGAAAATATAAAAGAAAAAGAAAAATACGAAATATTAATTCATAAACCGTGAAAAAACTGATAAAATACATGCAAAAAAAAAAATATTAAATCAAAAATACTTCACAACACCCCATGACTCGCAAAATAACCTTTGATGAAGCTCCAATATTTGAAAAGAGAAGAAAAGTGATCTGATTGGCCGAGAAAACAGTAGGAAGATGAAAGGCGAAATTTGATTGGTGGGTGCAATTTGTGACGCACCAGAAGCTTCCCGAAGAAAGGAGAGCTGTGATTGGCCACTAATGAGCCAATGAAAGGAGGAAGCTGGTTACTCATCACTTATCTACCAATAGGAAGCGGAGATCAGGAGGGAAGAGGTTTATTCAGGAGTGTTTAGGAGCTGTTTTTGTTTTCTTCCCAGCGATCACCCCCCCCCCTTCTTTTTTTTTTTTTTTTTTTAGTGGTGATGCGGTTTATCCTGGTTCCGTTTTTACTTATTTTTTCTAATATTATTTCTTCTGCTTCTCCTTTTTTCTTTTGTTTCTTTTATTATTATTTTTTTATTTCTTCCTCTTCTCATTCGTATTTTTTTTCTTTTTTTTTTGTTTTTCTATCCTTTAAATTTTTCTTTCTACAATTTCGACTCACATTTTTTAAACACATAAGTAGTAGTAGTAGTAGTAGTAGTAGTAGTAGTAGTAGTAGTAGTAGTAGCATGATAATAATAATAATAATAATAATAATAATAATAATAATAATAATAATAATAATAATAATAATAATAATAATAATAATAATAATAATAACAACAATAACAATAACAACAATAGCGGCGTTCGACAATAATTAAATCTGTCGGAATTAATTGTTCGATGCCTTTGATATGTCAGAGAGAGAGAGAGAGAGAGAGAGAGAGAGAGAGAGCGAGCACACACACACATATACAATAGAAATCGAGTCATTGCCGCAGGGTTCGTTACACACACACACACACACACACACACACACACACACACACACACACACACACACACACACACACACACACACACACACACAATAATAGTCCTTTTCAACACTCATCTCTTTTGTCAGACTTGGTTTAAATTTAAGTCAATATATGGAACAAAATTAATCCATTAACACATTGCCTTTGTCCGCCCTAGTAATATTCCCCCTCCTCTCCCCCCTTCCCCTATGTGTGCCCTCCCTCTCACTCATACTTACTCCCTATTCTCTCACTCTTTCTCTCTGCTCTTTTCCTGTTCCTTCAAATTAATGTCCCTTATTCCTCTTTTCACTTCCGTTTCCTCCTCCCTGTCTTCGTCCTCGTCCTCGTCTTCCTCTCCCCGTCACTCACACTTACTCCCTATTCTCTCTCTCTCTCTCTCTCTCTCTCTCTCTCTCTCTCTCTCTCTCTCTCTCTCTCTCTCTCTCCTCTCTTCCTGTTCCTCCAAATGTCCCTTATTCCTCTCTTTCCATTTTTCTTCACTCATTTTCTCCTCTTTCTCCTCCTTCTTCTTCTCCGTCTCCTCCTCCTTCCTCCTCCTCCTCCTCCTCCTCCTCCTCCTCCTCCTCCTCCTCCTCCTCCTCCTGTTTGTGTGAAAATCGTAAAAATGGTTCTTGTTTTATTTTAAGTTCAAGGAAAGGAAGGAGAAATATCAGAATTTGGGTCCGAAATGAGAATGTCAAAACGAAAATGAAAGTTTGCAATAATTTCCAGGAATATTGTGATGGAAGGGAAGAGAGAGAGAGAGAGAGAGAGAGAGAGAGAGAGAGAGAGAGAGAGAATTCATCATATATTTTTCGTTCAAACTACCAAGCACTGTTCTTTTACGATCCACATCACTCACACACACACACACACACACACACACACACACACACACACACACACACACACACACACACACACACACACACACACACACACGCACGCACACTCACTCACTCACTCACACACACACACACACACACACACACACACACACACACACACACACACACACACACACACACACACACACACACACACACGCATCGATCAGGCCAGCATCGAAGCATCACCTCCCCGACGCTCTCCTGTCAACACCTGCTAATTAAGGTGTTCAGGTGCATTGACTTACCTGTGAGTGCTAATAACCTGCTCCTATCTCTACCTCTTACCTGTACTCTCTCTCTCTCTCTCTCTCTCTCTCTCTCTCTCTCTCTCTCTATCTATCTATCTAGCTATCTATCTATCTCTCACCCTTTAAACTTTCCATCACCACCACCACCACCACTACCACCACCACCACAACAATTAATCTTCTACCTTCTCCAGTTTTATTTACTTTTTTATTTATTTTCTTTCTTTTATGTCAGTTTTACCTTGTCCTCTTTAATTTTCCAGGAGCAATCTCAACTCTTTTCGTTTTCCTTTAGTCCTCCTTTCGTAACTTCCATTATGTTACGTTTTCTTTCATTCCCAGTTTCTGAATTTCTAAGGGCCGGTTTCTTTCCCCTACGATCTTTTATTTAGTTCTGTTTTATTATTTTTTCCTTTTCTCTTTTTATCATTATATCATTTACTTTCTCTCTCTCTCTCTCTCTCTCTCTCTCTCTCTCTCTCTCTCTCTCTCTCTCTCTCTCTCTCTCTCTCTCTTTTCCGCTTCTCGATCTTCGTTTTCAATTTCATTTCGTTCTTTTTCCGTATTTTTTCTCTTTTCATTGTAGTTTTTTGTTCCAGTTTTCTTGATTTTCCTTTTATTCTTCTTGTATTTCACTTTGTTTGTGTATTTCTCTGCATTGTGTTTATCATCTGTTGCATTATTTCCTTTTTTTTTTTTTTTGTACTTACTAATATTTATCCCCCGCCTCCATTTATTGTCTTTTTTTCTTTTTTTTTACTTTCACCATTTTTCCATTTCTCTTTTTATTACTCAGTTTTACTTACTACATATTTTCTCCTTTCATTACAGCATTAATTTTCCTTTTTTCACTTTCTTTTATATTTTGTCTTTATTTATTGTTATTTTTTCTGCATTTACTCTTTTTCTGTTACTCTTTTACAATTACTACTTCTTTTTCATCCTTTATTCTATTTATTCTCACCTTTTTTCACATTATTTCCCTTTTTTCTATTTTTTTTTCATTTATTTCTGTATCTTACACATTTATTTATTGTTATTTTTCATATTTACTCTTTTCCCATTACTCTTTTACAATTATTACACTTTTTTTCAGCTTCCTTCCATTTATTCTCACCTTTTGCATTATTTCCCTTTTCTTCTCTTGCTTTTTATTTCTTTTTTTATCTTATACATTTATTCATCAATATTTTTCACATTTAACCATTTTCCCATTACTCTTTTACAATCACCGCGCATTTTTCTCCCTTCACTCCATTTATTCTCACCTTTCCCTTCGTATTTCTCACCCTTTTTATCTCTTCTTTGCTATCCTCACCTTTAGTCCGCCGCCACCTGCTCCTCTCGTTAGTTCACTCCTTCAAACCGGCGCCCCTCGGGAACTGGGCAGTCTCGGTCCTCATACGCGTGGCCACCAGCAGACGGAAAGACATGAGTGTGTCCAAGTTAGTCCATGAGGCGACGGGGAACAGAGAATGGTAGTGGTGGTGGTGGTGCTGGTGGTGGTGGTAGTAGTAGTAGTAGTAGTAGTAGTAGCAATACAGCAACAATAACAACAGCAACAACAAGAAGCAGTTGTAGTAGTTATAGTTGTTTTTGTTGTTCTTCTGGAGGTCGTGGTTGTAGTGTAGTATTAGCAGCAGTAGTAGTAGTAGTAGTAGTAGTAGTAGTAGTAGTAGTAGTAACATCAGCAGCAACAACAATAAAAACAACAACAGTAGCGGCATTAGTAGTAGCAGTAGTAATAGTAGTAGTAGTAGTAGTAGTAGTAGTAGTAGCAGAAGCAGTAGTAGTAGTTGTTGTTGTTGTAATAGGAGGAGTAGCAGAAGCAGTAGTAGTAGTAGTAATAATAGTAGTAGCAGTAGTATTAGTAGTAGTAGTAGTAGCAGTAGTAGCTAATAGAAAAGTTGTAATAGAAAAAGAAGAAAAAATCAGCAACAACAACAGCTGTATAATAACAAAATAAATATCGGTAACACGCGCACCACCACCACCACCACCGCAACTATTACAGCAAAACGAGTAACACTAAATCCCTTATCATTTCACTTCCTAATTAATTCACACCCGCGTCAGACAGATCCTTAACATCCAGCCTGTCCCAACACACACCCAGTTCGCTCCCTAAGTTGCGAGGGAGCCACAAGAGCATTCACCCCTCGTATCACCCACTACTATTAATTACTCTTGATTGAAATACATTAAAACACATTGCTCACGTATTATGGAGATCTAAAGGTGTGCAAAGGTGTATATAGTGGACTTCTAATTAGGATGGCTCAGGTGTTCTTCAGGTGTGTCTATTGTCGTGGGATTTGTTGTGTTTTAGCCTCGGTTTGCGAAGTGAGGCATTTGTAACATTGATGGGTGTGAGATGTTCGTTATTTGTGATTACGATGTGTGTGTGTGTGTGTGTGTGTGTGTGTGTGTGTGGTGTGTTTGTGTGACGAGAGAGAGAGAGAGAGAGAGAGAGAGAGAGAGAGAGAGAGAGAGAGAGAGAGAGAGAGATCCATATAGACAGAGAAGACAGATGAATGCACAAACCTCGCAACATTCATGGCTGCAGAGAGAGAGAGAGAGAGAGAGAGAGAGAGAGAGAGAGAGAGAGAGAGAGAGAGAGAGAGAGATCCATATAGACAGAGAAGACAGATGAACACACAAACCTCGCAACATTCATGGCTGCAGAGAGAGAGAGAGAGAGAGAGAGAGAGAGAGAGAGAGAGAGAGACAGACAGACAGACAGACAGACAGACAGACAGACAGACAGACAGACAGACAGACAGACAGACAGACAGACAGACAGACAGATAGATAGACAGACAGACAGACAGACAGACAGACAGACAGACAGACAGACAGACAGACAGACAGACAGACAGACAGACAGACAGACACACATACAGAGACAGACAGACAGACAGACAGACAGACAGACAGACAGACAGACAGACAGACAGACAGACAGACAGACAGACAGACAGACAGACAGACAGACAGACAGACAGACAGACAGACAGACAGACAGACAGACAGACAGACAGACAGACAGACAGACAGACAGACAGACAGACAGACAGACAGACAGACAGACAGACAGACAGACAGACAGACAGACAGACAGACAGACAGACAGACAGACAGACAGACAGACAGACAGACAGACAGACAGACAGACAGACAGACAGACAGACAGACAGACAGACAGACAGACAGACAGACAGACAGACAGACAGACAGACAGACAGAGACAGACAGACAGACAGACAGACAGACAGACAGACAGACAGACAGACAGACAGACAGACAGACAGACAGACAGACAGACAGACAGACAGACAGACAGACAGACAGATAGACAGACAGACAGACAGACAGACAGACAGACAGACAGACAGACAGACAGACAGACAGACAGACAGACAGACAGACAGACAGACAGACAGACAGACAGACAGACAGACAGACAGACAGACAGACAGACAGACAGACAGACAGACAGACAGACAGACAGACAGACAGACAGACAGACAGACAGACAGACAGACAGACAGACAGACAGAGAAGAAATAATATACTGAATAAAAATCTCATACGAAAGCAACAAAATAACGAAACGAGGCAAAGTTCACGTGCTTGGAGCCTCACGAAGCTTCATTTCACTGTAAACTCGCGCGGGTCGGACGCTGGTAATTCGTTTTGTCAATTGGATTACCTGTTTAGCCATAGAAGTGTGCGGAGCGGCGGTCGAGGCTTTGATGGTGAGACGCGCCTGCCGTGTGGTGATTGGTGGAGGAGACAAAAATGGAATACAGCTAAAATAAAACCAAGAGATGAAGCGATGTGGTAGAAATGATAAATCCAAGAAGCGGTTAATATAATAATGTGTAAGTCTAATATAAAGAGACGATATTTTTGTGTAAGAGAGGAAAGCTGGCCAAGAGCAACAAAAATATATATAAAAAAAGATAGTATTTAGTGATCACGATGACAGAAAAGTGGAAGCTCTCAAGAAAATATTCAGCGAAGATCTTCAAATAGTTAGTTAAGGTGGAAGATGAATGAGAGGTAATGAATAAAACAATTAAGAAATTCACGAAAAAAAAACAAAACAAGTGATAGATTGATATAGTGGTAGTGGTTTAATATAAAGAGGACAGGAGAAGTGAAGTAGACTTGTAAGAGACACTTGAGGTTAAAAATAAAAGCAATAATAGAATGATAAAAGAATGATAGACGATTGATGAAATAATGCAATATATAATAAAAGATAATAGAAAAAAATAAAGGAGTAATTACAGTAGAAACAAAAGATGATAAAAGAAAACAGTGTAGCAATGATAATAAAAAAAAAAAATGTGAATAAAGGTAAGCGTGAAAATCGAAGAAAAAGAACAAGAAAAAAATATAATAGGTAAAAAGAAACAAAGAACAAACTAAACTAATGAAGCGATAATAAAGATAGATGGTAAATAAAAGAACATGGGACTCATAAGATAAACAACACTAAATAAAACAATAGGAATTTATAACAAAAACACAACACAACGAACACAAATTATCGACCTGTCAGAGATTACAAATAAGCAAAAGACGAGCGCTTGGCATTTCAACACACACGTATACAAATAAATACACTCTGAAGCTAGACGCGTGTAAATAGCATACCATAAAAACAAGAACAACTAAAGAAACTCCTGCCATGGGAAATTAAGAGGAAACTGTGCAAAGAAATGGAAAAGAAGGTAACGAAGGGGAAAAAACACGATTACACTAAAGAAAGAAAATGTTAAAATGTTGCAGTGAGAATTGTTTACCAGAGAGAGAGAGAGAGAGAGAGAGAGAGAGAGAGAGAGTTGGATATGTAAGAGGAGTAGAGAAAAATTATTAGATGGAGGAGAGAAAGACAAAGGATAATAATAAGGGAAACATTTGAAGAAAGAGGAAAAACAGAAGAGAAAGAATCAAAAGAACATTGCAGAGAGAGAGAGAGAGAGAGAGAGAGAGAGAGAGAGAGAGAGAGAGAGAGAGAGGGGGCAGGCTTTCACGTTACCAATGCAGAAAAAAGAGAAATGGGAAAGGAAAGTACCGATAGTTTTCTGAAGAGGAGAAAGAGAGGGAGGGAGGAGGAGGGAAGAAAAGGGGACGGAAGAGGAGGGGGAAAATGACGAGAGGAGGAAATGAGGCCTGTGCTCGTTTACCTGTGATCGGAAATGAAGAATTGTGAATGTCCTTACTCATGGTGGTGGTGGTGGTGATGGTGATGGTGATGGTGATGGTGGTGGTGGTGGTGGTGGTGATGGTGATGGTGATGGTGATGGTGGTGGTGGTGGTGGTGGTGACATTGAAAGGGAGAAAAGGGCATGTCATTATTCTCTCTCTCTCTCTCTCTCTCTCTCTCTCTCTCTCTCTCTCTCTCTCTCTCTCTCTCTCTCTCTCTCTCTCTCTCTCTCTCTCTCTCTCTCTTCTCTCTCTCTCTCTCTCTCTCTCAGTCACTCTCTCTCCTCTTTGCCTTTTCTTATCTTAATTCCGTCTACATCCTCCTTCTTTTTTCTCTTTTCTTTTATTCTCTCTCTCTCTCTCTCTCTCTCTCTCTCTCTCTCTCTCTCTCTCTCTCTCTCTCTCTCTCTCTCTCTCTCTCTCTCTTGTTCATTTTTTCCTATCTTCTGTTTTTTTCTCTTTCTTCAAATCGTTCCCTTTTCATTTCCTTTTCCATTCTTTCTCTCTCACGGTTCGTTAAGTTGGTAAATAGTTGGTGGCGCAGGAATGGAATGAACTGTTCTTTCAAATGCGCAACGGTACACGAACAGTTTCACAATTACTTAATGCATCGAGGTTCATGTGTGTTATAAAAGAAATATTTGTGTGTTCCGTCTCTGGGAATAAGTGACTAAACACAATCTTACTTAACTAATCTTATATCAGCTAGTTGTGTCTTACTTAAGCTAATCTAAACTTACCTAACATTGTGTAATATAACTTGTTTTTAGCCTATTTACCTAACTTTATCTGTTTTAATTTCAACCTATTTGGAGGAGGAGGTGAAAAGAAACACAGGTGCAGGGAGGTGAGTTTATTACCGACAAGTTTCATTGATGCTTCTTCAGGGGAACCTATCTACCTACCTTAACCTATTAAACTAATGTAACCTTGCGGAAACTTAACCTAACGATAATAAAGACGTACTAATCTAACATACTTTCTCTAATTTCTCTTAACACACCTAACGACATAACCTAAGCGAGGACCATTCTCTGAGACACTTCTGCCCTCCATCTCTGTTACTTTCAAAAGGGTCAGGTTGAAGTTATGAGTTTTAAGGGTGTTTTTATTTTTCCAGTGACAGATTAACAGTATTTCTACATTACTAACGAGAGAAACAGTCTTGGGAATCCTGCTAGTCATCTCTGTAGCCATCGAAAACAGTCGTGGGGAGAAAACAAACGCTTCTTGAATCCACACCCAAGTCTCCCCCAATTTTTTTTTTTTTATCTAACTTTATCTATCCCAACGTTACTAAATTTAAACCTAACCTAACCCAAATTTACTAAACTTAAACCTAACCTAACCTTATCTATCCCAACTTTGCTAAACTTAAACCTAACATAACCTAATTTACGAGTGATTTAATTCATGGCTGATATATTGAAAACTTTTGTGTTATTTCTGAGACAAATGCGATGTTTTCATTAGTATTTGTTCTTTAATGTATTGTGAGGTGGTGGTGGTGGTGGTGTGGTGGTGGTGGTGGTGGTGGGAAGCAGTGATTGGTGGCCTGATTAGAGTGGCAAGTGACGCCTGATTGGCTGATTGGCGCCGCTCTGATTGCCACGTGTGATGAAGGAAGGAAGGAAGGAAGTACGGGAGTAAGGGAGGAAGAGAGGAAGAGAGAAAGAGAGAAAGGAAGGAGGGAAGCAACGCGAGCGAAGCAGTGAGGGGTGTCATGTGATTGCCGTGGTGTGTGTGTGTGTGTGTGTGTGTGTGTGGGTGGGTGAGTGGGTGAGTGGGTGGTTGTCTTGTTGAGGGTCATTGTGGTGTGTGAGCGCTATTGATACTGAGGCTCTGCTACTACTACTACTACTACTACTACTACTACTTGTTCTTCTTTCATCTTGATGTTATTGTTTTGTTGTTGTTGTTGTTGTTGTTGTTCTCCTTCTTTCTCTTCTTCTTATTCTTAGTTTTCTCCTCCTTTTCCTTCTCCTTTTCTTCTTTCTCTCCTCTTCTCCTCCTTCTCCTCCTCCTCCTCCTCCTCCTCCTCCTCCTCCTCCTCCTCCTCCTCCTCCTCCTCCTCCGCTTCATCCTCCGCCTTCTAATACCACCACCACCACCACTTCTCTACTAAGAATCCCTATACACAAGAGCTAGATCGCTACGGACGGTGAACAGAGGAACATAAGCGAGGGAAGCCGTGAGAGTACAGTCAGGAGGCCTACCCGTGGCGCGCCTAGGAGGAGGATAAGGGCGTTGGAAAGTGAAGGTGTAGAAAGATCCCGGAGAGAATAATAATGTTTCCTTTTCTCTTTACTTTTATGAATGGGGCATAGAGAAGGAGAAAGTATAGTAATAATAGCAATAATAATAATAATAACAGTAATATTAATAGTGAAGGTATGAAAGCAGGTGAGAAGTTGAATAAAGCTGGATAGGAAAATATTAATGCTTGCTTTATTTACTTTTAGGAAATAGCAACAACAACAACAACAATAACAACAATAATAATAACAATAAAAGTATAAAGCCAGGTGAAGAACAGTTGAATAAAGTTAGATTAGAAAATATCAATGCCTTTTTTCTTTACTTTGTCGAGAGGAATGGAGGAAGAGAGAAATTTATTGCAACCACAACAACAATAACAATAATAAAAGTATAAAGTCAAATGAAAAAAGATTGAATAAAGCTGGATTAGAAAATATCAATGTCTTTGTTTACTTTTCGAGGGGAAGAGAGGAGGAAGAGAGAGAGAAATCTGTATCAACAACAACACTAACAACAATAAAAGCAGGAAGTCAGTTGAGAAGTAAAATTGAATAAAGCAAGCTAAGAAAATAATCTCTGCTTTGTTTACTTTTTCGTGAGGGAATAAAGAGGAAGAGAGAAATTTATAGCAACAGCAACAATAAGAAGGAACAAATATAGAGAGTCAATTGAAAAGTAAAGTTGAATAAAGCAAAATAAGAAAATAAGCTCTACTTTGTTTGCGTTTTTTTTTTTTTTTTTTTTTGGAGGAATAAAGGAGGAAAAGAGAAATCTATAACAACAACAACAACAACAGCAACAAAATTATGAAATCAATTGAAAAGTAAAGTTGAATAAAGCAACGTAAAAAAATCATGTCTACTTTGCTTACTTTTGTGGATAAATAAATAAGAAGAAGAGGAATCCACAACAACATCAACAGTAACGACAACAACAACAACAACAACAACAACAACAACAACAACAACAACAACAGCTCACCATTAGATTAGACAGACAGACGTTGCCGTGGTGGGTGTGAGAAGAAAATTAATTAGAGGGAAGAAATTACAGTTCTAAGGAAGATTTTTCTTTGTACTGAAGATGGTGAGGAAAAAAATGGGAAAAAACTGACCGAACGCACCTGTCCCTTCCCACGACGATGAGGGAGAGAGAGAGGGAGAGAGGCAGAGAGAGAGAGAGAGAGAGAAAAAAAGGGGAGGTTAGAATAGGGGATGAGGAGAAAAAAATAGGGTTTGGAAATGGAATGAAACGAGAAATGAATAAAAAATAGTAAACTAGTAAAATAGCAAGTGGTTTTCAGTGTCTAATGGAAGGAAAGGAAGGAGGGAAAAGGGAGAGGAAGCAGAAAGGAAAAGTAGTAGTTTTAGTAGTAGTAGTAGTAGTAGTAGTAGTAGTAGTAGTAGTAGTAGTAGCATCAGTAGGAATAGCAACACTCACTTTTCATAGCCATCTTTTCCTCCTCCTCCTCCTCCTCCAGCATCGCGTGAGGG
>NC_059299.1:10114979-10119979 GCF_017591435.1 Portunus trituberculatus
CTGTAGTATCGTTTGAAACCTGGAGAGACAAACACACAGACAAAATAATTACGAAAGGGAAAAATAATATGGATCTGTAAAATTTTAAGTAATCAAAGAAAATAAACTAGACAAGAAGAAGAAGAAGAGGAGGAATGAAAGAATAAAGAAGAAAAAGAAGAAGAGGAGGAGGAGGAACGAAAGAATGAAGAAGAAAAAGAGAATGAAAAGAAGAAGAGAAATAAAAGAATGAAGAAGAAAGTGATGATAATAAAAAAATGAAAAGAAATTAAGACAGACAACTTCATAATGTTTTCCATAAAGATATCAACCACCACCACCACCACCACCACCACCTCCTCCTCCTCCTCCTCCTCCTCCTCCTCCTCCTCCTCCTCCTCCTCCTCCTCCTCCACATAGCATCTTCATCCACTCATTAGTTTGTCCCTCCACCAGTCATGTCATCCTCTCCTATTCCCTCATTCGTCCATTTCACCACGTGCTTTGATGTGTGTGTGTGTGTGTGTGTGTGTGTGTGTGTGTGTGTGTGGTTCTCTTTCCTTTATCTTCACGTTTCTTTTCTATTTTTTCTTTTCTTACCTCTTTTTTTCTTCTCATTTTCCTTTTTGTCCGTTTTACTTACACCAGCTTTCCTTCTCTTCCTTTATCTCCTCCTCCTCCTCCTCCTCCTCCTCCTCCTCCTCCTCCTCCTCCTCCTCCTCCTCCTCCTCCTCCTCCTCCTCCTCCTCCTCCTCCTCCAGGCCACGAGACACTGCTCTAATGGCTCCTCAAGACTGTTAGTTCCTGTGTGTCCTTCCCTTAGGCTCTCTCTCTCTCTCTCTCTCTCTCTCTCTCTCTCTCTCTCTCTCTCTCTCTCTCTCTCTCTCTCTCTCTTTCACTTTAATGTATTTTCTTTCTTTTTCTTTTTGTTCTTCTTTTGTTCTTGTTCTTTTCTTCTTACAAGTATGTCACTCTTCTCTTTTTTTACCTTTCTATGCTTTCTTCCTTCCTTCCTTCCTTCCTTCCTTCCTTCCTTCCTTCCTTCCTTCCTTCCTTCACTGCACATCTTTCCCCTCTCTTTTTATTTTCCTCTCCAATTGTAAACATTTCCTGTACAACCCTCTCTCTCTCTCTCTCTCTCTCTCTCTCTCTCTCTCTCTCTCTCTCTCTCTCTCTCTCTCTCTCTCTCTCTCTCTCTCTCTCTCTCTCTCTCTCTCTCTCTCTCTCTCTGGCTCTGGCTCTCACCACTCCCTCTAAACTCCCTCACAAAACTTAAACTTCCCCTCCCTCCACCACTCCCTCCCTATCTCCCTCCTTCCCTCCCCCCAACAAAAAACTCCCCCTATGCAGCTGACTCACTCCTCCAATTTTCCCCTTTAAAACTGCACTCTGGACCCCCTTACCCTCCTCTTCCCCTTCCCTTCCCTTCCCTTCCCCTCTCCTTCCCCTCGGTCAGTCTTCTCCCCTCTAATAACCTGTGAGCCTCGTTGTGTCGTCAGGCTGTTTGGAATCACATGCTCGTGTCTGCGTTGAGTGGTGAGCGAACTGCCTTGAACTCTCTTGGTGATGTAGAGAGAGAGAGAGAGAGAGAGAGAGAGAGAGAGAGAGAGAGAGAGAGAGAGAGGTTGTACAGATGTTTACAAATGAAGAGGAAAAAAAAAAAAAACAAGAGGGGAAGGATGTGTAGTGAAGGAAGGAAGGAAGGAACGAGGGAGGGAGGGTGAGAAGGAGGGAATGAAGGAAGAAAGAAAGATAGCATAGAAAAGGAGAAAAGGGACATAATTGTAATAAAAAAAAGGACAACAAGAAGGAGAACAAGAAGAAAAAGAAAAAAATGAAAGAAAAGAAAGATATAAGAATATTAAAGTAAGAGAGAGAGAGAGAGAGAGAGAGAGAGAGAGAGAGAGAGAGGGGGGGGAGGGAGTGAGTGGTGAAATAAAGGGAAGGAGGAAAAAGGAGAAGAAAGAGTTGAAGATAGAGACGGAACAAGAAAGAAAAATGAGGAGAAAAGATGTTGCGAAGGAAAGGAAGGAATGAAAGAAGGAAAAAAGAAGGAAGGAGGATGAAGACAATAAAGGAAGAAAAAAGAGAAAAACTAGGAAAGGAAAAAAATGAGATGAAGGCAACAAAAAAAAAAGAAACGGAAGACAGAAACCAGGAAGATGGATGTAGATGAAAGAAGAAAAGGAGGAAGGTAAGAGGAATGAGAGTAGAGAGTAGAAGGAAGAGGAAGAGAAAAGGGAAAGAGGAGAGAGGAAGAAACAACAATTGGTATTTTTAGAGAGAAGGGAAGAAGGAAAACATGCCAGAGAGAGAGAGAGAGAGAGAGAGAGAGAGAGAGAGAGAGAGAGAGAGAGAGAGAGAGAGAGATAGTAAAGGAAACATTTAGAGGTGGAGGGAGAAAAACGAGAGGGGGGGAACTGCAATGAAGGAAGGAAGGAAGGAAGGGGAGAGGGAGGGAGGGACGCAAGAATGAATGGAAAGAGGAGAAGGAGGAGGAGGAGGAGGAGGAGGAGGAGGAGGAGGAGGAGGAGGAGGAGGAGGAGGAGGAGGAGGAGGAGGAGGAAAGAGTCATGTAATGGTGTAGGAAAAGAAGGAAAGTAGGAAGGAGGATCACAAGACGTAAGAGAGAGAGAGAGAGAGAGAGAGAGAGAGAGAGAGAGAGAGAGAGAGAGGAGCAGAAATTGATGCAGAGATGAAGGGAGAAAGGCCAGAAGGGGTTGGTTGATGGAAAGGAGGAAAGGAGGGAGAGGGAGAGGGAAGCAGAGAGAGAGAGAGAGAGAGAGGGGGAAGGAGGGAAGGACAAGGGTTAAGGGAGGAACACAAGTTGGAGGGACAAAGGATTGGAGGCAGGGAGAGAAAGACGGACATGGAGGAGAGAGAGAGAGAGAGAGAGAGAGAGAAGGGAGAGAGAGAGAGAGACAGAGAGAGAGAGAGAGAGAGAGAGAGAGAGAGAGAGAGAGAGAGAGAGAGAGAGAGAGAGAGAGAGGGTCGTAATAGTCAGAGAGAGAGAGAGAGGTTGTGGGATGTAAGTGTTGTTGTAAGAGGAATGTGATGAATGTGTGAGAGGCCATGAGAGAGAGAGAGAGAGAGAGAGAGAGAGAGAGAGAGAGAGAGAGAGAAGGGTGTGGCTTGAATTATGAGAAGGATGAAAAGAAGTTGAGGGGAGGAGGAGGAGGAGGAGGAGAAGGAGGAATAGGAGATCAAGAAGAGTAGAAAGAAGAGGAAGAGGGAAGAAAGAGAGCAAAGTGGAGATTAAGTGGAGGAGAACAAGGAAACAAATAAAAAGGAAAACCGGATACAAGGAAAAGAAAGACAAAACAATAAGAATAAAGAAGAAAAGAGAATAGATATATAGATGCAATCAGAGAGAGAGAGAGAGAGAGAGAGAGAGAGAGAGAGAGAGAGGTCCAATCAAGCCCCTTCATGAATACACAGGTGAGAGGAGGAGGAGGAGGAGGAGGAGGAGGAGGAGGCATTCAGTGAGCACCCGGCGGCCATCTTGGAAGGGGGGAAGGGGAAAAGAGGGGATAATATTTATGATTTGGTCAGAGTATTTGATGTTTTCCAAAATCGAGGGGAAGGAGGAGAGAGAGAGAGAGAGAGAGAGAGAGAGAGAGAGAGAGAGAGAGAGGGAAATGAAAGGGAAGTCGTAAGTGAGGGGAAAAGGACTCTTAATATAAAAAGGGGAAAAAATGCTTGAAGTGTTTTACAGATGAGTTGATAATGTGATGTGTTTGTGAGTCATGGCTTGTGCAGAGAGAGAGAGAGAGAGAGAGAGAGAGAGAGAGAGAGAGAGAGAGAGATTAATCGGGTTAGCGTAATATTTCTAAAGCAAAAATATAGAAACTGAAAAAGGAAGGAAAAAAAGAAAGAAAAATTGCAGCACAGGAAATTTAAAAAAAGCGAAAAAAAAATGAAAAAGGGAACAGGTAATCATAAAACACACACAAAACAAAAAAACAGACGAGTTATTTCTTAATTTTTCGCTCAAAATATACATACATACTCGTATTTTGCACTACATTCCTTTTTTTCTATACTTTTTACTACTTTTTTTTTAAACATCGTACGTATTACTCATATCTTTTAGTTCCCTAACCTGTTGTTGTTGTTTTGATCAGCTGATTGCCTTCCGCTGCCTCCTCGTGTTGTCTTTGTTTACCTTCATCAGCTGATTGGCCTCGTGGCGGTGGTGATGGTGGTAGTAGTGGTGGTGGTGCTGGTAGTGGTGGTGCTGGTTGGGTTACCTTGAGAAGTGTAGGAAAGACAGACTGGCTTGTTACTATGCCCGCAGGAGCTATTTGCCCCTCTCTCTCTCTCTCTCTCTCTCTCTCTCTCTCTCTCTCTCTCTCTCTCTCTCTCTCTCTCTCTCTCTCTCTCTCTCTCTCTCTCTCTCTCTCTCTCTCTCTCTGACTCCTCCTCCTCCTCCTCCTCCTCCTCCTCCTCTCCTCCTCCTCCTCCTCCCTCCTCCTCCTCCTCCTCCTCCTCCTCCTCCTCCTCCTCCTCCTCCTCCTCCTCCTCCTCCTCTCTTCTCGTAAGGTTCCAAAACAGAGGAAGATGTCAACTCTCTCTCTCTCTCTCTCTCTCTCTCTCTCTCTCTCTCTCTCTCTCTCTCTCTCTCTCTCTCTCTCTCTCTCTCTCTCTGATGTGTTAAAAAGTGATACGGTTTTTTTATTTATTTTTTGTCACCTTTTTTTGTTTATTGTAGAGAGGCTTCAATTTCCTCTTCCTTTATCTTTTCTCCTCCTCCTCCTCCTCTCCTCCTCCTCCTCCTCCTCCTCCTCCTCCTCCTCCTCCTCCTCCTCCTCCTCCTCCTCCTCCTCCTCCTCCTCCTCCTCCTCTCCCTAGCATGAAAAATGATGGTGAGTTCGGCATGAAATTTTGATAAACCAAGAAAAATGAGAAACCCATCAAGAACATCACTCCTCTCCTCCTCTTCTCCTCCTCTTCTCCTCCTCTTCCTCTTCTTCTTCTTCTTTCTTTCCATCTCTGTCCTTCTCGTTTCTCCATTTTCTCTT
>NC_059299.1:10122479-10124979 GCF_017591435.1 Portunus trituberculatus
TTGTTTGTTTTGGTTTTGTTTGTCTGTCGTTTGTATATTTTTCCTTTCCTCTCTTTTTGTAATTTTTTCTTTTCTTGTAAGATTTTATGTGTTCCTTTCCGATTGAAAGAGTAAGAAGACCAGCAGAGTGAAGTAGGTCGAATGAAAAACAGAGTGAGATATAGGGATGAAATTATTGGAGAAGTGTAAAGGTTGGGAGTCACAGAAGAAGATTTAAAGGAGAGAAGTAACAGCAGGAGACTTGTACGTAAACTGAAAACTAATAACATGTGAAAGAGTTAATTTGTACGTCTTCCTTATCCATCTCCTGAACCGTGAGCTTGTATTCTGCTTTCCTAGGGCTAGAATGCTACTTTTTTTACTGTGTTTCATTAACCCCTTCAATACTGAAACGCATTTTTTACCTTGATTTTTGGGTGTGATTAAACGATTTTATCTGCATTAGGAAGAGTCTTTGAAGATCAGAAGAATAATGGCAAGTCTTTACTATTCTAATCCCATCATATGTTTCCGAAACTTTATAAAATCGCCAAATGGGAACCAGAATGAATGTGAAACCGCGTCATGGTACTGAAGAGATTAAGGGAGAAAAGCAACACGAGGAGACTAATGCATAACTTCAAATTAAGAATAAATGAAAGAGTTAACACGTCCCTTCTTTCCATTTCCTGATCTGTGACTATTTTCTGCTTTCTTTGGGTCAAAATGCTACTTTTCTTTTTACTTTCTGTTTCATTAAAGGGAGAAAAGCAACAAGAGGAGACTAATGCATAACTTCAAACTGAGAACAAATGAAAGGGTTAATTTGTACTAACTTTCTTTCAATCTCCTGACTTGTGACTTTATTTTCTGCTTTCCTTGGCTCAAAATGCTACTTTTTTTTCACTTTCTGTTTCGTTAAGGGAGAAAAACAACAAGAGGAAACTAAGAGCAAATCAAAAGGGTTAATTTATACTTCCCTTCTTTCCATCCCCTGACTTGTGACCTTATTTTCTTTTCTGTACGAGGATATTAGTACGAAACACAAAACTAATACGTAAAAGAATTAATTCGTACATCTTTTTATCCTGACCTTGTAACATTATTTTAACTTTCCTACGGCCAGAATGCTAGTTTAATTTCATTTTGTTTCATTTAGAGACGAAAGCAAATGGAAAAGATTCATACATAACACCAAACTAAAGATGTATGAAAGAGTTATCTAATTTATGCGTATTTTTATCACAACCGGTAACTTTATTTTAACTTTCCTAGGGCCAGAATACTATTTTTATTTGCATTATTTCACCTAGAAACAAATGCAACTGAAGAGACTCATACGTGACACCAAACTAGTAGGTAGAAAAATATTAACTCACGTCTTCTATCTTGACCTGTGACATTTTTAACTTTCTTAGGGCCAGACAACTACTTTTATTTACTTTTTATTTCATTTAGAGACCAAAGCAAGTGGAAAAGATTCATAAGTAACAACAAACTAAAGACAAATGAAGGACTTAATTTATACCTATTTTTATCGCGACCTGTAACTTTATTTTAACTTTCTAGAACCAGAATACTACTTTTGTTTACTTTCTATTTCATTTAGTGACAAACGCAACTGAAGCAGACTCAAACGTGACACCAAACTAATAATTAAGAAATATTAACTCACGTCTTCCTATCCCGACCTGTGATCTTATTGTTTAGCTTTCCTAGGATCAGAATACTACTTTTATTTACTTTCTATTTCATTTAGTGACAAACGCAACTGAAGGAGACTCAAATGTGACATCAAACTAATAAGTAAAAAATATTAACGCTATTTTTATCGTGACCGGCGACCTATTTCAGCTTTCCTATGGCCAGAATGCTACATTTTAACATTTTATTTCATTCTCTTGGCTCTCACAACATTTCTCTCCTCACAAAGTCTGGAAATCTCCTCTAAGTCAGTGGCGAGGGAAGCAGCCTGGAGGGAATCTCAGGAACTTAGGAACTCCAGTGCAAGGAAAGAACTCTGGGATTCGAACTGGCTAACACTGAGGTTGTTTTATGTATTTACTAGTGAGTCGTGCTGCTGTGTGTGTGTGTGTGTGTGTGTGTGTGTGTGTGTGTGTGTGTGTGTGTGTGTGTGTGTGTGTGTGTGTGTGTGTGGTTTAAGTCAAGCTTGCAATGTTTGTTCTCACACACACACACACACACACACACACACACACACACACTTCCTCTGTTGGTCTATTTGAAAAAGGACTTCTATTGACTCCTCTTGTTAGGTTTGTTGCTGTGTGTGTGTGTGTGTGTGTGTGTGTGTGTGTGTGTGTGTGTGTGTGTGTGTGTGTGTGTGTGTCTAAGTGAGTGAGGTAGTTAGAAGCAATCAAAACTGCTCGTATTTCAGTAGCAATCAAAGCTTTATTTTTTACTCTCTCTCTCTCTCTCTCTCTCTCTCTCTCTCTCTCTCTCTCTCTCTCTCTCTCTCTCTCTCTCTCTCTCTCTCTCTCTCTCTCTCTCTCTCTCTCTC
>NC_059299.1:10129979-10134979 GCF_017591435.1 Portunus trituberculatus
GCGATGTGACGTCCAGAGAATTGCTTGAACACACGCCTAACCGCCTCAACCGCCAGGGGTCCATAGGGCGAATAAATTACAGGAATAAAAGAAGATTTACACCCGTATTGTTCCAGCCCTGGTACCATTTTCTTCTCCCCTGCCATCACTCACTTAACATAGAAAACGTATTAACCTTTCCTGGGGGACTAAAAAATATCTCTATAGAAAATGCATTAGTGGTGCTCTGGGAGAAGATGGGAGGCGGATGGGGTGCCTTGGGGTGCCGCGGTGCCTGGTGGGCTGAGACTCGGCACTCTCTGGCCGCGAAGAGGGAAGGAAGAATCCGAACTCTGATTAAAGGGATTTTTTTTTTTTTTCTGTCAAATATCTTTTTTTTTCTTATTTTCCTGATTTTTGTATCCTTTTCTTTTTAAGTTTTTTTTTAAGTTTCATCTGTGACTTTTTTCTTTGCCTTTTTTTTTGTTTGTTTTTGGAATGTCAAGCTTTACTACGTCGTATCTTTTCATTTTCTTTTTCTTTTCTCTAGTTTTTTTTTTCTTTTTCTCGTTATTTATTCCCTTTATTCCTTTATTCCTTTTCGTTTATCCCTTCATTTGCTGCTTTACTTTTTTTTTTTTACTTTTCATTTGTCACTTTTTCTTCGTTAAGCTTTTTCCTTCAATACTTACTTTTTTTTTTTTTCTTTCCGTTCCTCCCCTTTCATGTTTCCCTTCCCTTTCTATTTTTCTACTTTTTCCTAATTTTTCTACTTTTTCCTTGGTGATTTTTCTGTCTAAAGATTTCCATATATTTTTAAACCTCCTTCCTCTTCTCTTTTCTCTTCCTCTTACGTCTTTTCATCTGTTGGTTATCCATGTTCTGTTTTCCTTTTTTTTTTTACCTTTCTTTCTTTTCTCTCTCTCTCTCTCTCTCTCTCTCTCTCTCTCTCTCTCTCTCTCTCTCTCTCTCTCTCTCTCTCTCTCTCTCTCTCTCTCTCTCTGCCGCAAGGTTTTCCACTCTCGCTGGACTAACAGACAAACATTCAGACATCAGCTCCCATCACAGGCTCGTCCCGTTGACAAATTTGGGTAGAGCGAGGCACCAGATAAAGTATTAATTAAAAGCGACATAAAAGTTGAACATTATACTCTTTTTTTAGGGCGAAAACGGGTAAAGGGAATTGAGGTTGGGGTCTGGGTGGGAGGGAGGGAGGGGTTGATGGAGGGTGGGAGGAAAGGAGGGTGAAATGAGACAGCTAGAAAAAAGTGTATCTCTTGAAATTCGCTTTTAATTTAAAGTTGCAAGAAGTATCATCATCCCGTTCATTTGTGTTTTGAGAGAGAGAGAGAGAGAGAGAGAGAGAGAGAGAGAGAGAAATAGACAAATAGAAAAGAAAGAGAATATATAATTGTACACACACACACACACACACACACACACACACACACACACACACACACTTCATCATGTTCCTCGTATTATTCCTTCACAAGTTTCCCAATAACAGACACAGAGCATTACGTGAGAGAGAGAGAGAGAGAGAGAGAGAGAGAGAGAGAGAGAGAGAGAGAGAGAGAGAGACTTAAGTTCCTCCAATCTCGATCTAAAACTGTTTTGTTGTTAGCTTAGTCAAGTAAACACATTCCTGAATATATCTACATAATGCACTGTTGTTCTCCTCCTCCTCCTCCTCCTCCTCCTCCTCCTCCTCCTCCTCCTCCTCCTCCTCCTCCTCCTCCTCCTCCTCCTCCTCCTCCTCCTCCTCTTCCTCCTCTTCCTCCTTCGGTGACAATAGGAGGGAAGGATGAAGAGGATGCTAGGTGTCAATACGGATGAGGAATGGGAAGGAGAGAGAGAGAGAGAGAGAGAGAGAGAGAGGTTTAGTATATGGAATGTTCCTTCCTGGTTCCTTCTCTCTCTCTCTCTCTCTCTCTCTCTCTCTCTCTCTCTCTCTCTCTCTCTCTCTCTCTCTCTCTCTCTCTCTCTCTCTCTCTCTCTCTCTCTCTCTCTCTCTCTCTCTCTCTCTCTCTCTCTCTTCTCTTATTTTTCCGTTCCTTTCGTTTCTCTTCCTTCTCGTCTCACACACACACACACACACACACACACACACACACACACACACACACACACACACACACACACACACACACACACACACACACACACGTGACACCCTCTAAAGCACAGATCAGATAGAATCGCTACGTTCTGAAGGGCGAAAAATAGTCTTGAGTCTTGAGGTGGAGTGTAATATTAGCATCTGTGGCGTCACCAGCTCCTCCCCGCCCCGCCCCGCCTCGCCCCGCAGCCCCGCCCCGCCTCGCCCCGTAGCTCCGGTTCAGTGATACAAGAGATCGTCTTTACATCTTGCTTTCCTTTCATCCCTCCCCTTATATCACAGCTGAGAGGCGGTTCGGCTTTCAGTATTATTCGGCTCAGCATTAACTCAGACTCTCTCTCTCTCTCTCTCTCTCTCTCTCTCTCTCTCTCTCTCTCTCTCTCTCTCTCTCTCTCTCTCTCTCTCTCTCTCTCTCTCTCTAATGGTCTGTCTTGGTGGTTTTTTGTTTGTTGGTAGTTGTCTGTGTGTGTGTGTGTGTGTGTGTGTGTCCATCTGTATCTCAAAAAAGACATTAAAACACAAGACCACACGCAATTATCTCCCTAAGTGTGCGTATGTATGTATTTATGCGTGTGTGTATATGTACCGCACATCTAACTCTCTTACAATCAAAAGCATCTCACAGTTAACTCTTCGTCACCCGCCACGGAGCTACACTAACACAATGCCGTTGAAATCTTAGCGCTCATATACTCCCTCTAATCTGCTGGAGACTGCGGCCTTCCTCACACCAAACACCTCATTCTTCCCAGCGCGGGGGACAGTTACTGCTCGTCTCTCACTCCAAACCTTTAGTGACCTGAGCGGGGCGTGAACCTCGGCCCGCGAAGTGACAGGTGGGGGCGTTACCTCTGAGTTAGCGAGCTGTGTGTCTGGGGAAAGTGGCGGAGGGGATCTCTGGGGTATCTTTGCCTTTTTGTCCACGGCTTGCTTTCATTCGTGAGGGACTTCTTGTGTGTGTGTGTGTGTGTGTGTGTGTGTGTGTTTCACTGTTTGATCTGCTGCAGTCTCTGACGAGACAGCCAGACGTTACCCTACGGAACGAGCTCAGAGCTCATTATTTCCGATCTTCCGATAGGCCTGAGACCAGGCACACACCACACACCGGGACAACAAGGTCACAACTCCTCGATTTACATCCCGTACCTACTCACTGCTAGGTGAACAGGGGTTACACGTGAAAGGAGAGACACCCAAATATCTCCACCCGGCCAGGGAATCGAACCCCGGTCCTCTGGCTTGTGAAGCCAGCGCTCTAACCATGTGTGTGTGTGTGTGTGTGTGTGTGTGTGTGTGTGTGTGTGTGTGTGTGTGTGTGTGTGTGTGTGTGTGTGTGTGTGTGTGTGCGCGCGCGTGCGTTCGTCAGTCAGGCAGTGGGAAAGCGTGGCCGATGGTTTTATTTATAGAAGCTCACGTATACAGTCACGGTTTTTACAGATGCAGTGAGGGAAACAGGGAACTTTTTGATCGCACTTCGCTCTGCCGCACCGCCTGTCTTCCCTGATCAAAGTGACGGCAACACTTACGTGCGGTCATTCAGTGAAAAGTGCGCTACTTGATTCCCTTTGTTGACGTGCAGGAAATAGACTTAATGCGCGGGGTTCGAACTCAGGTTTCCCTAAAGTTAATTGTGAGATCGAACAGAGTCGTCGACCCGCGGCGCGGCAGGTTTTTCTTTGAGACTGCTTCTGACTGCTGTGTATGTCTGGTGTGCGCCGCCGTGCCCTCACAGTGGTGGTCCAATGTTCCCTCTACAGCAGAGCTCCCATATTGGAGGTAACTGACCACCTGCGGATAATTTAACAATATTTTGCTGTTAATGGAGGGTGACAAGAGTGTAAACTTAAAAGAATCAAGAAAACAATGCGTACTTGACACCATGATTAATATTAACTTATTCTTAGTACATCAAGTAGTAAAGTGAACCTATCATAATCAAGAAATAAAGCTAAACCTAATATTGATGAATATTGAAAACTATTATATAGTATTAGAAAAGAGTGAAACAAACCAAGAGTATTGTGACAGGCATGCCTCAGGACACGATCACTTAACAACACTGGTCACCACGCCTCTAACACGTGTCACTTACTGTCTGAGTCTGCCTGTCTTACACTCTCAGTTTCTCTGTGAACATTACCAGAGCTAACTCACATCATCAGCCTCGCACCTTGTTACGAGGAGTGTTGCTATCCTACTGTCCCATGAACGATCTGTTTGTAGTGGATAGTCGAGCAGTCACACTCGTTATAGACAAACTGATATCCTGGATCCGTACTTTGAAACTCTGATCTCTCATGGGAACTGTTTCAAAAGGCCACAGACGCGATTGCTTCAGTTCTCACCAGAGGGTTTCCCTTTAATGATGCAGAATCCTTGTTAAGCAAGCACTGCAACATTGAAAACCCCGATCATGTTCCACTTCAGTCTGTAAAGAGTTGTTGACTTCAGACGCTGTAACGGAATGGACTCAACGACCAGGTTGTTAGTGCTGAGTCAAAAAGAAGATTGGACAAATTAATGGATGAGGATGATAGGTGGAAGTAGGTGAGGTATGTTTCCTACAGGGACCACCACGTGGAGGCTTGATGGCTTCCTGCAGTTTCATGACGGAATACACAAAGGAGGAACAAGCTGCAGCAGACCTGTTGGCCATTACGGGATCTATGGTTAGGTATTACATCATCTCACGTAATCACTTAAATTAATTATCAGGATTTATTGCAGTTGAAATACACACGATGAATTTCATGGAAGTGTCTCGGCGCAAATTAATTTTGATTCCGCAGAATTCATGTTGGGAAAACCCGAATGGTGCCTCATTTCAGCGCTGTAATTAAAGCCTCCATGCTCCAGCCACGGCCGCAGCCACAGCCACAGCCACAGCCTTGCCTCGTTT
>NC_059299.1:10137479-10267479 GCF_017591435.1 Portunus trituberculatus
GAGATGCCGGGAGAGGTGGAGAGGATAGATAGGTGGACACGGAAGGAGAAAACATGGGTGAGGAAGAGAGAGAGAGAGAGAGAGAGAGAGAGAGAGAGAGTTAGAAAAGTTCTGTTGAATTATATATCCGACTTCTTTGTATTGTTGTTGTTATTATTATTATTATTATTATTATTATTATTATTATTATTATTATTATTATTATTATTGTTGTTGTTGTTTATATTGTTTTATTATTATTATTGTCATTTATTTCAGTTTTTATTTATATTCTTCCTTCTTTCCTTTCATTACTTTTGCATCTTATTTTCTTTCCTTCCTTTTCTAGTCTCTCTCTCTCTCTCTCTCTCTCTCTCTCTCTCTCTCTCTCTCTCTCTCTCTCTCTCTCTCTCTCTCTCTCTCTCTCTCTCTCTCTCTCTCTCTCTCTCTCCCAAGTGGAAAACTTAAAAATTATATTTGTGAAGTTTAGATAGGAGGATAAAAGGAGAGAGAGAGAGAGAGAGAGAGAGAGAGAATCATTCTATCGTTTCATCTTCTACAACATTTCATTCCCTGCACCTTCATCACATCCATCATTCTCCGTCATTCATTCTCCTTTCTATCTTATCTTTCCCCTCGTTTTATTATATTCATCGTGGCGTTTGCTTAGTTATCACCTCCTCTATCACTCTGCAGCCCTTTTCCTCTCCCTTTGTTTCGTTCAATTCTCGCCCTTTTGTCCCAGTATTAAAGGTGGTTTTCACTTGACATGGTTTTCAGTTGAGCTACTTAAAAAAGCGGGAAAATATTGATGAGGTAAAAAGTTTTGCGTGATTTTATAATGTGATAAAACTGTTTGTTATGGAGAGGCAGACTTAATTTTGCTGGTTTTCATTTTGGGGTAAGTGATCTCCGCTGTCTGTCTGTCTGTATGTCTAAGTTTGTCTCTGTCGGTCTGTTTGTATGTCTAAGTTCTAAGTTTGTCTCTCTGTCTGTCTGTTTGTCTGTCTGTTTGTAAATTTGTCCTTATCTTTCCATTCGTATGTTTCTGTTTCTTTGTCTGTCTGTCTGTCTGTCTGTCTGTCTAAGTTTGTTGGTATGTGTATATGCAACTATTTGTATGGTTTGAGTGTGTCTGTCTGTCTGTCTGTCTGTCTGTCATGCACAAATTAACGGTTTTTTCGTAGTCTCCCTATTTTTTTTATCTTCGTGTCTTTTTTTTCCTTTTCTTTTTTCTCATCTTCCGTCCACTGTCTACTGTTCACCTGTTTGTTTGTTGATTTGTGTCTGTCTGTCTGTCTGTCTTTCTGTCTGTGTGTCTCTCTCTGTCTTTTGGCTGTCTATTTCTGTCTTCGTTTGGTTCTGTCTCCAGTGTCTGCTTACTTCGGTTTATCTCTGTCTGTCTGTTTGTCTGTCTGTCTGTTTGTCTGTCTGTCTGTTTGTATGTATGTCTGTCTCTGTCTGTTGGGTGTCTATCTCTTTCTTTGTTTTATCTTTTTAGCCTTTATCCACTGTCTATTTGCTTCGGTTTATCTCTGTCTGTCTGTTTGTCTGTGTCTTTCTGTCTGTCTGTCTGTCTGTCTGTCTACCTCTCTTTGTGTGTTCCCTTAAGCTTATGTAATTCTTATTTCGTGGTTACGTCATCGGTCTGTTTATCTTCGTTTCTCTCTCTCTCTCTCTCTCTCTCTCTCTCTCTCTCTCTCTCTCTCTCTCTCTCTCTCTCTCTCTCTCTCTCTCTCTCTCTCTCTCTCTCTCTCTCTCTCTCTCTCTCTCTCTCTCTCTCCACATAACAAAGTTCCAAGGGTAAAGACAGTGAAGATGAAGCGGAATAGGAATGTTACAGAGCGTAGTGAAGACTGGAGAGCATTGATGTTTAATTGTTATTATCGCTTCGTCACCGCTTCCTTCACCTTCCCTAAGTGCTACTCGGGGAGGAGGAGGCGCGCAGCGCTTCCTTCACCTTCCCTAAGTGCTACTCGGGAGGAGGAGGCGCGCAGCGCTTCCTTCACCTTCCTAAGTGCTACTCGGGAGGAGGAGGCGCGCAGCTTCCTTCACCTTCCTAAGTGCTACTCGGGGAGGAGGAGGCGCGCAGCGCTTCCTTCACCTTCCCTAAGTGCTACTCGGGGAGGAGGAGGCGCGCAGCGCTTCCTTCACCTTCCTAAGTGCTACTCGGGTAGGAGGAGGCGCGCAGCTATTCCTTCACCTTTCCCAAGAAGCACATTGGGGCGTGGAGCGGAGCCCTCAGCTCCGCCTGGGTGGTCGAGATGGCCCTCGGGTGCTGGGGTGCTGGGAAGACGCCAGATCCTCGTCACGCCGTGCTACGTGGCGAACGGGGTGGCGTCCTAAGGAGGGAGGTGGCGTTGGCCTCTCACCTGCAGGTGCTGACGTGCACCACTGCAGGACGCCGGGCTGTGGCCTGCTTCAGGCCGGCGAGACGCGAGGTGAGGGTACGCGAGGTGCACTGATTGCGGGTGTTACGCCAAATGCTACTGGGGGGAGGAGGAGGCGTGTACCGCTTCCTTCATCTTTCCCAGGAAGCATATGAGGGCGGGAGCGGACCGCTCAGCCCTGCCCCGGTGGCCGAGGTGGCTGGAGTGCTAAGGTGCTGGGAGGACACTAGATCCCCGTCACGCCGCGTTGCGTGGCGAACGGGATGGCGTTGGCCGCTCACTTGCAGGTGCTGACGTGCACCACTGCAGGATACCATGCTGTGGCCTGCTTCAGGTCCAGGGCAGGACCTGCGGGAGGCCTGACTCACTGAGCAAGAATGACCAGTTGACATGGATCTCAATCGGCTTGGGTACCAGTTGTCTTGATGACCACGTGTCTTGAGTGTCCATTGCTTTATGGACCAGATAACCTGAGTACCAATCGCTTAGGGACCATTTGACTGAAAATTCATTTAATCTTCATTACATTTTTTCGTTCATATTTTGTGTTCTTAAAAAAAATTCTTAGAAACACATAATTCCAATAAAACTCGCAAGAAAAAGGTAAAAGAAATGGCTGACTTCTTCTAAAAGGTTCATGTTTACTTCCTCTCCTTTTTTTCCTCCATCTTCTGTTATTCTCTCTAATAATCCCGCGACTCTTTTATGATCCCAACAAGAGCAGCATCAAAGGCATTTTTCCCTCAGCCTCTCTCTCGTTTCCTTCTCCTCCTCCTTCGCCTCCCGAGCCCTTCCCTCGTCTCGCCCACCTCTGCGGACCGTTGGCAGGGTTGCGACACTGCATCAAAGGCGACGCACTGTTCCCGCGCTCCCCGCCTCGCCATCACCTCAAGCACGCCGCGCCCTCTTTGTCCCCGCCCCGCTGTTACGAGAGTGTCGCCAGTTGTTGTGTGTTTTTATCCCTGCGTGAGATTGTGTTTGAGGTTGATTGGGTGTGGCTTGATGTGGTTTTGGAGTGATTGAGGCATGGATCATCGAGTTGCCGGAGTGTCTTGAAGTAGTGGAGGTGGTCGTAGTGGTGGTGGTGGTGGTCGTGGTGGTCGTGGTGGTGGTGGTGATGATGGTGATTGTCGCATGCCTAGACTGACGGATTTTCTTATTTGATTTTTTCTCGCATTTTTCGTTTCTATTTATTTCTCGTTCATAATTGTCACTTTTTTCTGCTGATTTGTGTTAATATTTGTCTTATTTTCGCCACGTTTTTTTCTTGAAAGTCTCGTTTATTTACTATATACTTATTTATTTATTTATTTATTTATTTATTAATTTATTCAGTCTATGTATTTACTTACCTATTTATCGATCTGCTATTCATGCCACTTTCTCTTCCGTCTGTGTCACTTTCTCTTGCCATAATTAATTCCTCTCCAACATTTGCCATTCCATTTTCTTGTAACTGCTCCATAGAATAATCTCTCTCTCTCTCTCTCTCTCTCTCTCTCTCTCTCTCTCTCTCTCTCTCTCTCTCTCTCTCTCTCTCTCTCTCTCTCTCTCTCTCTCTCTCTCTCTCTCTCTCTCTCTCTCTCTCTGATTCACCCAACTGATGGATAAATTAATACTTCGTTTTTAGAAAGTGACAAAAGGAATGAAGAGAAGTTAAAATTCATGTGAAAAGAGAGAGAGAGAGAGAGAGAGAGAGAGAGAGAGAGAGAGAAATTAAAAAAGACGAATAAAAGTAAAAAATCAATTCCTTTCCGGCTTCCACTATTGATACCAAACTCCTCCTCCTCCTCCTCCTCCTCCTCCTCCTCCTCCTCCTCCTCCTCCTCTTTTTCCTCCTCGACAGGCTCTCCAGCTCCTCACTTCGCTCCCTTCCATTCATTCCCTCTCGAGCCAATATTTTTCAGGTCTCAGGTAAATTAGAAGCAGAATCCAGTGTTTGAGTTCCGAAGCACCTCTTGCCTCTGCCACCTCATTGAAAGGCCGGAAGTTCAGATTTCAAGGATAGAAGGGACGTGTCTTTTTTCTTCTTATTTCTTTCTTTTCTTTTCTTTCTTTTTTTTTTTTTAGGTTTCTATTGTCATTTTTTTCGTGATTTTTGTTTTGGTTGGCTTTGGATTAGGTTTGTTTTGGTGTCTGTTTTGTTGATGTTGTTGTTTTGTGTGTGTGTGTGTGTGTGTGTGTGTGTGTGTGTGTGTGTGTGTGTTTTAGTGTTGTTTTTAGTGTTATTTTGTTATTTTGTGTTTTCATGTGTTCTTTTTTCTTTTCTTTTGTTTTCTTTTTTTCTTTCTTCTCTTATTTTCCTCTCCCTCCTGCTCCTTTTCTCCTCTTCCTCTTCTTTTCCTCCTCCTCCTCCTCCTCCTCCTCCTCCTCCTCCTCCTCCTCCTCCTCCTCCTCCTCCTCCTCCGACTATTACTAGTACTACTACTACTCCACTAACAATAAGGCAACAACAACAACAACAACAACAACTACTACTACTACTACTACTACTACTACTACTACTACTACTACTACTACTACTACTACTACTACTCCTCTGTATTCACTTTGCTGGCATGTTCATCCCTGCAGAGATAATATAATAAAGTGTATCCCTGTTATTGCATAAGAGAGAGAGAGAGAGAGAGAGAGAGAGAGAGAGAGAGAGAGAGAGAGAGAGTACTTCAAATATATATACAATTTCTTTCCTCTTTGCTCTTTCCACTTTTACTCTTCCTCTTATACCACTACCCCCTCTTCTTCCTCTTACACCACTACCCCTCCTCCTCCTCCTCCTCCTCCTCCTCCTCCTCCTCCTCCTCCTCCTCCTCCTCCTCCTTTTCCCGGGAACTTACCTCCATACCTTTTATATCTCCGTAAATTGAAGCCAAATGGAGTTACTATTACAAAGGAGATCGGGCAGGTAGAAGCGAACCAGACAATGTTATGCCACAGAGCACCTCAAGGCCGGGCGTCTGGTCCACTTACATAAGGATCTTGGGTCTTAGTAAAGGAGAGGGGGGGCAGACGAGGAAGAGGAGAGGGGTCACTAGTGATGGCAGGAATGGGAGAATGGTTTTGTGATTGTGTGGTGAGATGGTGAGGGAGAGGGAGGAGAGGGAGAGAAGGATGGAAAGGAGGGAAGGTAGGGTTTGACGTAAGGGAGAGTAAAGAATATATTATGTAACATGGAAGGAGAGAAGAGGCGTAGGAAACAAGGATTGATAGAAGGAGAAGTGGATAGGGAATAGGAGCGAATGAGATAGAAAGAAATTTGAAAGGATGAAGTTAGAGAGAGAGAGAGAGAGAGAGAGAGAGAGAGAGAGAGAGAGAGAGAGAGAGAGAGAGAGAGACCAACAGACAAAGAAAGAAAGGAAAAGAAGAGGAGGAAAGAAAGAAAGAAAGAATGATGTGTAGATTGACAAGGGAAAGAAGAAAAGACAGATTGATAGACAGACATACAAAGGAAGGAAGAAAGAAAACGGAAAGAGATGAAAGAAAAGAGGATAAGAAGAATGATGTGTGAAGTATCAAATAAAAAAAGAAAGTAAAGGAGAATAGGAAAGGAATGCGTGGCGAAAACAGATAAATAGAAAGAGAGAAAAAGGGAGACAGGAAATGAAAGAAAGAAAGAAAAAGAAAGGAGGAATACAGACACACAAACAGACAGAGAAAGGAAGACAGGAAATGAAAGAAAGAAAAAGAAAGGAGGAATAATGTGTAAAGTATCAAAGAAAAGAAAAATGTAAAGGAAAAAGAAAAAAGAATATGTAGCTGTAACGGACAGATAGAGAAAGTAAGAAAGGAAACAGAAAGAAAAGAAAGGAAAAAGGAAATAATGTGTAAAGTTTAGAGAAAAAGGGAAAAAAATAAATGACAAAGGGAAAGGAATTGGTTGGTGGAATTTGAGCCAAGGAATCACGAACCGTACCCATGAAAGGAGGCAAAGGAATATTTCGTAAGTAAAGGAATAAATAAGCAACATTGAATAACATTTCTTACTCTCCTTGACTGAAATACCAAAGAAGGACACGAGAAAAATAGAACTAGGAGTCGTTTATATTTTTTTCCTTAACTCTTAAACAATAAAGATGTGATTCTTATTTTCCTTTAGTTTTTTATACTTAATTCCTTTTTTTGTTCGTCTCATGATATTCTTTTTTTTTAGTTTTAGATAGTGTTTACATAGCATTTTTAGCTTTTATATTTTTTTACGCTCTCTCTCTCTCTCTCTCTCTCTCTCTCTCTCTCTCTCTCTCTCTCTCTCTCTCTCTCTCTCTCTCTCTCTCTCTCTCTCTCTCTCTCTCTCTCTCTCTCTCCACGATGATTTTTATTTCGAAGACGTAAAAAGAAAAGTAAAGGAGCGATGAAGACCCATCAGAACCTCTTCCACACACCTCATTACGGAACCAGCCCCCTCCCCATCCTCCTCCTCCTCTTCCTCCTCCTCCTCCTCTCCTCCTCCTCCTCCTCCTCCTCCTCCTCCTCCTCCTCCTCCTCCTCCTCCTCCTCCTCCTCCTCCTCCTCCTCCTCCTCCTCCTCCTCCTCCTCCTCCTCCTCCTCCTCCTCCTCCTCCTCCTCCTCCTCCTCCTCTTCCTCCTCCTCCTCCTCCTCTGCTCTGGCTCGTAAACTTCCCCGAGCCTTCACAACAGAGAGGTAATTGAGTGATCCTGTGGCGGGGAGGATCAGCAGGTTCCCTCAGGCCTCTCAGATAAAAAGTTTCAAACACGCTCGCTTCACTCGGCTGGCGCTGTGGTCGCCGCTCGGGGCCCTAAGCTGATTGGCTCTTTTGGACGGCCGTTCTGCCAATCCAGTAACGCTCCAGGCTCCGAGGAACCTATGAGAATTAAGGATTTTGCAGTTTTCCATCAAGTGACGCTTAAATCAGGGTTTTTTCCACTTCATGAATTCACAAGTTTCCCCTCAAGCCTAATTTTTTTTTTTTTTTTTTTTTCTTCTTCTTTTTCTTTTCTCCTCTGGTGATTTTTTTGAGTTTATTGATAATTCACCGGTAAGTTTTGTGCGGCAGTGAAGCGTGAACGCCACAAAGGGAGTCGTTAGACGCAATTTAGTTTAATTTAAGGACCGAAGGATTTCAAATTATGCTTTATATTTATTTTTCGTATTTTATTTATGTTTTGAGCTAGTTTGAAAGTTTGGTAACACGTCCCTCGAGGATGTCAGCTGCAGGTGTCAAGGAATTTGCGTGTGGTTATTTAAGTTTCCTAACTATTTACACGCCCTGACCTTCAGTATTCTACAAAGTTTGTTCTCTATTTAGAAGGTAAAAATAGCTTGTATACGTAATTAATTATAAGAAAACTTAAAGAAAAAAATTACACTTAACATGATAAATAAAACAATCACCACCACCACCACCACCACCACCACCACCACAACAACAACAACAACAACAACAACAACAACAACACTATTACCAGCACAACTAACACCACCACCAGAAGCAGGCAGGGAAAATTACAGAGTATACCTTTCACTGGTAAACTCTGGAACTCCCTGCCTGCTTGTGTATTTCCGTCTTCCTACGACTTGACTTCTTTTAAGAGGGAGGTTTCAAGACATTTGTCCTAGAGACTTTTGGTTAACTCTACTAACATTTTAGGAACTGGCAATCAAGTGAGGCTTTTTTGTTATATTTTTTTGTCCTTGGCCAACTTCTCCTCCATAAAAAAAAAAACGCCAACCAAAATCCAAACAACAGCAATAACAACCACCGCCATGACCACCAACAAGCATTATATCCACCATCACATTAAACCTGGCACCTATTCCTTCACCACCACTACCACCACCACCACCAATAACACCCAAGAAAGGAGAATATTTAATGGTGTAAAATTCCCATTAGAAAACGTGGACTTTACAACCACCACCACCACCTGTACCCCGGTCCTTACAAACTCTACGGTGATCGAGTGTCGCGTTTCACTAGCACTCTCCTTTCCCTCCCGCCCCGCCACCTGCCGCCCGACACGTCCTCGCTACAAAACACGCACCACGCCAGTTTATCCTTAATGAAAACTATTTGTAAGCATGTTTTTCCCTAACTTTATTTCTAAACTTTCTTTTTCTGGCTATGTATTTTTTTTTCTCTTCCTTTAATTTGTAAACTTTCTATAGTTGTTTCTGTTTTCCTTTTTTGTTTAGTTCAATTTGTATTTTTTTGCATCTTTGTGTAATTCTTAAACTTTCAATGAATGGTGTTAATTTTACTTTCTCACTTACTCCATTTTTTTTCTTCTCTTTACTTAAAAGTTTCCAGTTTTATTTTCATTTTTATCTCTTTTCTTTAGTTTCCGACAATATTGTGCCTGTATTTCTGTGTAGTTTTATTTCATTGTTGTAGTTACTCCTCTCTCTCTCTCTCTCTCTCTCTCTCTCTCTCTCTCTCTCTCTCTCTCTCTCTCTCTCTCTCTCTCTCTCTCTCTCTCTCTTCATTACGAGTTTTATTTCATCACTTCCCTTCACGTTAAATTCTCTTCACGATTTTTATTTTTGTTTACCTTTCCTGTTTCCTCCCCTCTGATCCCTATTATCTTTTTTTCCATACCTTCGCTTCTCTTTTCTCATCTCCCTCTTGTTTGCTTTCCTTTCATCTTCTTCGGCTCTCCCTTCCGTCCTCTTCCTCCTCCTCCTCCTCTTCCGTTCTTCTTTTGTATTTGCTTTTCGTTTGCTGTGTCCTTAATTACTCGTTCGATTTTTGTGGCAATTTCCTGTGTGTGTGTGTGTGTGTGTGTGTGTGTGTGTGTGTGTGTGTGTGTGTGTGTGTGTGTGTGTGTGTGTCGTTGTCTTCCTATGTGTTTCTGTGTTTGTGTTCCTCGTATAGATACTTTCTTTGTTGCTTTTCTTTGTTTACATCGTCGTTGATTGTATATATTCTCTCTCTCTCTCTCTCTCTCTCTCTCTCTCTCTCTCTCTCTCTCTCTCTCTCTCTCTCTCTCTCTCTCTCTCTCTGTTATTGTTGATTAGTTGTATATAAAACGTAACATGAAGTAAGAGAAGGGGCAGGTATAAAGTCATTCTCTCTCTCTCTCTCTCTCTCTCTCTCTCTCTCTCTCTCTCTCTCTCTCTCTCTCTCTCTCTCTCTCTCTCTCTCTCTCTCTCTCTCTCTCTCTCTCTCTCTCTCTCTCTCTCTCTCTCTCCTAGTCAAACACTGGTGCCGCTCAACAAACAAGTGTTCCACCCCTTTGAGAGCTAAACAAACGAAAGAACCGAGCGTTACTTTCACGTTACGAGACTTGGATCACTTTTCTTGAGTTCACCCTCTAATCCACCATTTTCTCTCTTTCCATCTCCCTCTCCTTCCTTTCCTTCATAGTCTTTCTCTCCGTTTTCACTAAGTCGCATGAAATTTTGTCATTATAATTGCTTTATTTATTTGTTTTAAGAATATGCATTTTCTATTTATTATTTTAAGGGTAATGGTTTGGTTTGTTTGGTAGTAGTAGGTGTAATAGTAGTAGTAGTAGTAGGAGGAGGAGGAGGAGGAGGAGGAGGAGGAGGAGGAGGAGGAAGAGGAGGAGGAGGAGGAGGAGGAGGAGGAGGAGGAGGAGGAGGAGGACGGGGGGAGAAGGAGGAGGAATACATATATAGGAAAGACGAGTGACAGAAGGCCTTGCGACCTATAACGAGGTCACTCGATTACTATACTACATTTACAGAAGCAACATACTTAGTAGGAGGCAAGGATAGAAGAGGTGAAGCTCCTCCCCACCCACCACTCCCTCCGACGTTACCCGGCAAGAAATAGAAAGAAAAATATACCCCATTGGGAAATTTATACAAGAAAGAAGGGAAAAAAAGAGTACTAATGTAACTACTACTATCGCTAAGGAAAGAGATATCTAGTGTAACTACTACTATCGCTAAGAAAAAAAATATCGGAAACAATTTTCTCAATGAAACTTGTTTAATTTACTTTTGAACGTAGCTACCGTGTTAACTTGGAACTACGGACGATGGCAGCTTGTTCCAGTGTTCAACTATTCTTACGTTAAAAAGTTTCTTCGCAAATCAGTACGGTATTAAATCGCTGTCCTTTAAGCTTCAGGCCGTTATTTTTGATACTGATTGCGAAAGCTCAAAAAGATTTTCGTAGTCTGTCTTATCTATATTTTTAAGCATTTTGAACGTTTGTATGAGGTCACTTCGGTTGCGATGATCTCTAAGGAAAGACATATCTAATCTTTTGAGACGTTCTTCATATGACAGACCACGTATTCCGGGGATTCGTTGCTCGTCTTTCCACGCTCTCTAATTTATTAATATCTTTTTGATAGCATGGAGACCAGAACTGGACTGCGTATTCCAAATGCGGTCTCACTAATGACGTATAAAGACGCGTTAAAGGAAAGGAGGAAAGGGAATGAATAGAAAAAAGGAATCAGCAACAGAAGAAATGTGATTATTAAGATTTTCGTGAGAGAGAAAGAAAGAGAGAGAGAGACAGACAGACCAGACAGACAGGCAGACAGACAGACACACAGAGACAGAGAGAAAAGAAAAAGAAAAACATAACTACCCAGCCAACCAGTCACCCACACACCCAACCTGAGTAACAGACACAGACAGACTTTCCCACGAACACAGACAGATAGGGAGAGAGACAGACGGGTAGCCTTGTATTGCCTCACCATTACTACTCGTCCCTTATCCTTCGTCCCTCGCCCTTCCCCCCGACTCACCTCGGCCTGGTCTGGTCTCCGCAACCCGCCACTCAAGCCCCTAAGTTAAATATGCAAATGAACCTCGCAAAGTTAGGCAGGAAATTACCAGCCAGTGATATTCTGCTTCATTTAAAAAGCCATAATACCTTTTAAGTAATTTTTTATATAATGTAGTGCCCTTTATTAGGAGAGAGATTGTTATTATATTATCTGTTAGAGTTATTTTAATGTGTGTGTGTGTGTGTGTGTGTGTGTGTGTGTGTGTGTGTGTGTGTGTGTGTGTGTGTGTGTGTGTGTGTGTGATGGTGCATTGTGTCTTGATGTGAATGTGGTTTTATTTATTTATTTATTTATTTATTTAGATATTATTTTGTATATTTTTTGTTTATCTTCTCTTTTACTTTGTGAGAGGGGCTCGTGGGCCGGTGATGGACTTAAAGGAAGGTAAAATAAATTATATCATTTAAAAACATGAACAATAGATGAAGAGATTTTCAATGCATTAAGGCTGTAATTTGTATTGTCATTATTGTATTATTGGTGGTGGTGGTGGTGGTGGTAGTAGTAATAGTAGTAGTAGTAGTAGTAATAGTAATAATAGTAGTAGTAGTAGTAGTAGTAGTAGTAGCAGTAGTAGTGGTGGTGGTGGTGGTGGTAGTGGGTGTGATGGTAGTAGTGGTAGTGGTGGTAGTAGTAGTGAAGCTGTTAATGGCGTTGGTATTATAATCAATAACAACACCATTATTAACACAAACGAAACAATTGAAAGCAGCAGAAACAACAACATGAATTAAACAACAGCAACAACAACACTACGCCCACAGTATTACTCCGCCTTTTTCTCTTCCTTGCTGTGGCCATCATCTCCTAAAGCAACATAATGAAGCACGTCTATGAATCATGTCAAAGTTATAATGATGCTCTCAGCGCTCCCCAGTGAGAGTGTTTAACTTACTCTCCCTCTCACTCTCCCTCTCACCCCACTGTGGTAATTAGCGTGGGGAGAAAAAGCTGGTCCCAGGTAACAGTATGTCGCGGGGAATTAATTCACACAGGTGAGCCTCGTACAGGTCATTAAACGCCGCCTAAGTGAGTGTTTTACCCAGGTGTGTGTGTGTGTGTGTGTGTGTGTGTGTGTGTGTGTGTGTGTGTGTGTGTGTGTGTGTGTGTGTGTGTGCTTCTTATATATATTATCCTATTATCTATTTATCTATGTGTGTGTAATTCACTACGTCAATTCGCCGCGTAGTGTAGTGGTTTAGCACTTAGTTCAACTACAGAGAAGGCCCAGGTTCAAGTCGCAGGCGCAGCGAAGCAAATGAGCGAACTTCTTAATGTGTGTAGCCCCTGTTCACCCCTCAGCAAGTTGGTATAGGATATAACACGAGGAGTTCTAGCCTCGCTGTTCTAGTAAGTGGTGTGCGATGTGATCTCATTCTTACCTGAAGATCCGTCAGTACGAATCCTGAGCTCTTTCTTAGGGAAACGACTCACACACACACACACACACACACACACACACACACACACACACACACACACACACACACACACAGAAGTAATTGGTGCTAAAGTTCGATTTCTGAGTATGGCAGGTTTGTTTACTGTGTTGAAGGGAGAAAGGAGAGTGAAAGGAAGCTGGGAAGAGGAGGAGGAGGAGGAGGAGGAGGAGGAGGAGGAGGAAGAACAAGAAGAAGAAGAGAAAGAGGAAAAGGGGAAGAGAAGGAGGAACAAGAAGAGGAGGAGGAGGAGGAACAAGAAGAAGAAGACGACCAACTGTACGGTAACTTTTCAAGCCATAGTGAAGGTAGTTTGCGATCCTCCTTTGTTTGCTACACTCAATTTATAGACAGCGAGGCGAGAATTGGCGGAAAGAGAGAGAGAGAGAGAGAGAGAGAGAGAGAGAGAATTATCTTTTCGTAAACTTAATTCGGGCATTCGATTTCCTATTTTATATATTTTCCTATTTCTTCCTATTAAGAGAGAGAGAGAGAGAGAGAGAGAGAGAGAGAGAGAGAGAGAGAGAGAGAGAGAGAGAGAGAGAGAGAGAAACCAAACTTACCTCTTAATAACCTCACATTCATCAACTCTTTTAAAATCTTCCCTACTTTCTTCCTTCATACGTGAGAGAGAAAGGCACTCCTACCTCCCCGCGTCACCTGAGAGGCTTGGAACCGTCTCTCCCTGCCTGCATGCCTTATGTAGATGCGGATGGAGGAAAACTGTATATGAATAATGAAATGAGAGACACCGGCGTTCTTAAGGGCCATACGCTGCGACACAGACGAGAGAGGAAGTACGATTGAATTAACTCATGTAAGATTAGATTTCCTGCAACACCCTTTCCTTCCCTCCTTTCTTCATTTATTCGCCCTCCTTCCAGTGCCTGCTTCTTGCCTTCCTTCCTTCCTTCCTTCCTTCCTTCCTTCCTTCCTTCCTTCCTTCCCGGCTTCCTTGCCTTATGCATTTTGGTTTCTTTTTTGTTTACCGTTTATTGTTCTTCTTTTCCTTTCTTTTTCTTGTTTTTCTTCTTATTTTCTTATCAGTTTTTATTATTTCTACTGCTCCTTTTCTTCTTCTTCTTCTTCTTCTTCTTCTTCTTCTATTTCTTCTTCTTGTGACAATACTACCGTCCCATTTTATTTTTTCTTATTGTTTTTTTCTCTTTTTGTCTCTGTTTTCTTCTAATATTTTTCTTCCTTTCCTTTTCTCTTTCATCTCGTTTTAGTACGTGTTTATGCTCATCGTTTCGTTTTATTTCCTTTCTTCCTTGTTTCAACATTTTTTTTTTTTTTTTTTTTTTTTTTGTAGTTCTCATCCTCTTTCAATTTCTCTTTCTCCTTCTTCCGCTCTTAATCTCCTCCTCCTCCTTCTCCTCCTCCTCCTCCTCCTCCTCCTCCTCCTCCTCCTCCTCCTCCTCCTCCTCCTCCTCCTCCTCCTCCTCCTCCTTGTTCTTAATTTGCATTACCTTAACCTTTCGATATCTTCTTCCTCTCCTTTCTTTCCTCTCCTTTCTTCCCTCCTTCTTGTCTTTAACGGTTTCATTCATCCTTCATTTATTCCTTCCTATCCTTCCTTCCTTTTAACAATCCTTCACTATTCCCTCTGGCCTATCCATTCTACTCTTTCCTTGTACTTCCTTACCTTTCCTCCTTCTCTCCCCTCCTTCACTCTCTCTCCTTCCCTCCTCTCCTCTACTCTCCCCTTGCTGTTTCTCCGCCTTGGGCCAAATAGCGCACCAAAGGGCCAGTAAAAAAGGCAGTTACCGAAGCCGAAATAGCACGGTCTGATCCCCGAGTGAATCCCGAGCGGCCGTGACCGAAGCATCGAAGCCTCACGAAGCAACGAGGCGGCGCGGGAATTGAACGGAGCATTAAGTTTCATTTGCCGTTGTTTCTTAATTGGTGTTGGGCTGCCCCTAGTTATTTCGGGGGCTTAAAGTAGCTGACTCCACCACGCACGCTGGCAGGCAAGCAAGTAGGCAGGCGGGTACGTAGGCAAGCAGGCAGGCAAGCAGGCGACACTATTACGACACCATAACGCTCTCTCTCTCTCTCTCTCTCTCTCTCTCTCTCTCTCTCTCTCTCTCTCTCTCTCTCTCTCTCTCTCTCTCTCCTATTTCCTTTTCTATCTTCACCCTTTGTCCTCCTCTTCCTCCTCCACCTCTACGTCACCACACCAATCAACGCCTCACCCTCCTTCACCTTCCCATCCTCCACCTCACCATCCTCTTGTCCTTCCCATTCCCTTTCCCCTCTTCCCTCCACCCCACTCCATTGCTCCTCCAGATTCCACATCCATATTTAGTAGTGTGTGTGCTGATTGCATAGCCTCACGGACCGTACACACACACACACACACACACACACACACACACACACACACACACACACACACACACACACACACACACACACGTAATAAGACAAACATATATACGTTTTAGAGCGACAAACAATGATATATTGGTAACAAGAGTAACGCACGAACTTAACGTATCTTGTGTGTGTGTGTGTGTGTGTGTGTGTGTGTGTGTGTGTGTGTGTGTGTGTGTGTGTGTGTGTGTGTGTGTGAGGTAAATTGGCTCTGTTTCCTCGAAATTCGCGTGGCACCTTCCCCTTTCAGTGCAGTTAACATAGTAATCTAAACTGCAGTAATGATAGAAATAATGATGATGATGATGATGATAATAATAATAATAATAATAATGATGATAACTGTGATGAAAAGAAACAAATAATAATAGTAATGATATAAAGTGTGCCCTTTTCTTTATCTCTTTTCGTTGCCTTGGTTCAGTTTTCCCCTCTTACATAGAAAATAGTAGTAGTAGTAGTAGTAGTAGTGATAGTGGTTGTAGTAGTAGTAGTAGTTGTTGTTGTTGTTGTTGTTGTTGTTGTTGTAGGATTCGTAGTAGAAGTTATTGTAGTCGTAGTTAGAGAGAATATAGTAATAGTATTTTTTGTTGTTGCCGTGATAGTAGATGTAAAAAATATAGTAGTAGTAGTAGTAGTAGTAGTAGTAGGGGTAGTGGTGGCGGTGGTGGTGATGCTGGTACGTAGTAGTGGCAGTAATTAATTCTCTCAAATGCACCAAAGCGACTCGTACAACAAACCTGAGTCACAAGTTGCAAGGAAGTCACTCACCAGCACACCTTGACAGCACACAGAGGCATTGCTGGGACGAGACGCCTTTCCCTAACCAGTATTCAGAAACGCTTTGCTCCCCCTACTACGATCGTGTTTTTCCTGTTAGTAATGTAGAAATCTTGTTAATATCGTCACTAGAACATTGGAAAAACATACAAAAATGCCCGTGTAACTTCGATTAGAGGCCTTGAAAGTAGTGAAGGTGTGGCGCAGAAGTGTTTCAGAATGTTTTTTGACACGTAACACCTTCTCTTCACAACACGCCAACAGGAAACGGACGCATCTCAGTCTGATTAAGAGATAATTTAGTATGCAAAGCAGATAATGGCCTTCATTTGCATGTCCTCAAAATTCCGTGCAGTTGTGAATGGTGAAGGAGCGACAAATGAAGGAAAGGAGGGAGAGATAAAGAGCGACAGATGAGAGAAGAAAAGTGGAAAGAAAAAAAGAAAAGTGAAATTCTCGTAGTTTAAATATTTATTGAGCTCAGCAGTATAAAATTAGCCTCGACTACGTAATAAAGTAGTAGAGTTATAATAAAACGCTGGGCTAAAGGAGAGGCGATTTATGATATTGAAATTAGCATAGAGATTGTGTGTATAAATTAATGTATAGTGAGACATAGGTGGGGGTTGGGGGAGAGGGAGAGGGGAAGAGATAAAAGCGTTGTGTGTATTGAAAGAGAAGGTTAGAGTTTTGTATTAGGAAAAGGAAGATGCCGCGCAGTTTTGATGATGAAATAAGCCTACGAGAGAGAGAGAGAGAGAGAGAGAGAGAGAGAGAGAGAGAGAGAGAAAATTATATATGCACAGCGAGATGTCTGAGTCACAAGTTGGCTTCCAGAGTACAGTGAGTGAGGTGCATCTCAATTCATTCTCTCTCTCTCTCTCTCTCTCTCTCTCTCTCTCTCTCTCTCTCTCTCATCACATTTCCTTCCATCGTATTCAGTTTCTCTTCAATTTTCTGTGCTCCTCTTTTTTCTATTTCTACATATTCTCTCTCTCTCTCTCTCTCTCTCTCTCTCTCTCTCTCTCTCTCTCTCTCTCTCTCTCTCTCTCTCTCTCTCTTTCTCTTTCTCTCTCTCTTATATGAGGTAACTAATAAAAACAAGGCTTCTTCTCGTCCTGTATTTAATAAAGGAATTCATAATTGCCGCAAATTAAGACGAGGAAGGGAAGTAAGGAGGGAGGGAGTGAGGAAAGGAAGGAAGGAAGGAAGGAAGGGGGAGAGGGAAGGAGGGAGGAAAGAGAGAAGGATGGAGGGAGGGGGAGGGGGGAGAAGCCACGGAAAAAAAAAAATCAAGGGAACCAGTAAAGGTGTAATTTTTATGATGGTAAATATGGGTGATATTAACTAAGGGATGCAAGTTTTTCTTAATTAAGTTTTATTTCCCATTAGTTTTTCCCTTGTCATAATTGCTGGTCTGATTTTTTTTTTATTCATTTTTTCTTGACTAAGTTATATTTGGTTTCTTTTTTCCTTTTATCTGTTGAGTGTTACTTTTCTAGAGAATTGATAGATGATATATGTCTCTTATTTTCCTTTGTTTTTTTCGCATATCTTGCTTTCGTTGGTAGCAGAAGCAAGAGTAATAGCAGAAGTAGCAGGAGCAATAGTACAAGTAGCAGAAATTTAAACATACGAACGTAAGAAAATAAGTAGCAGGAACAATAGCAGGAGTAAGCAGTAGGAGTAATACAAGAAGTAGCAGAAATAAGAATATATATACGAACATGGGAAAATAAGAGAAGCTGCAAAAAGCCTCTAGGCCTATACGTGGCCATCCCTTTATGAAACATGTCTACCTCTTCCCACTATCGTCCCCATCCATAAATTTATCTAATCTTTTAAATCTCCGTAATGCCTCGGTACTAACAAACTGATTACTGACTCCCTTCTATTCATCTACCACTATTTGAGAACTAATTCTTTCCTCTTCTATTTCCTAAACCTAAATTTGTCAAGCTGGAAACCCTTTATTTCTTATTCTATACTGATTACTGAACCTGAAAATTTTGGCTTAGTATTTGTTATAACCCCTATACCACTTAGACTTCCATCAGGTCCCTCTCTTAACCTATGTCTCTCTAAGGAATGTCAATTAAGTAGTGGCAGTTGTAATTTCACCTCTATCCGAAATACACCTCTCGTAGTGGTAGTAGTAGTAATAGTAGTAGTGGTAGTAGTAGTAGTAGTGGAAGTAGTGGGTAGTAGTAGTAGTAGTAGTAGTAGTAGTAGTAGTAGTAGTAGTAGAGGTAGTAGTGGTGGTAGTACTAGTAGTGTTAATAGTTTTAATAGTAGTAATAGTAGTAGTAGAAGTATTAGTATTAGTATTAGTAGTGGTAGTAGTAGTAAATTGTTTGTTCTTGTGGTCTAGCCACTGTAGAAGGTTCTTTGGGAGTGATAGAGGTGCGAGGGAAACACACGAGTAACAGAAGTCCGGTATATTTCCCCAAATACAGAAGAGGGTGTACAGCGCGTCTCTCCCCTAGCTAGCGCGGGAAGCTCCTACCGTGTAGCCTGGCGTAAGATGATGCCAGGCTGCACGTTGTCGTACAGACACTAGCTACTGACTAACCCACACCTCCCTCCCCCCTTGGAGCTCATAGCGACGTCTTGAGCTTCATGCTGGCGTGTCCCGGCGTTGACGTAGTCGCTCGGAACGTCTAGGGCCAGGAGGAGCCTGGGGTACTGCATCATCAGCGGCAGGGGCAGGTGCTGGGTCTCCGTCTCCGGGCGGCACTGGGCGTAGGTGAATCCTGTTGCGTTGGATGGTGCGGCCACTGGGGAGGCGGATGTCATACTGGCGGGGCCTTGGTTGTGCCTCCACTGTCCCTGTCTGGTACCATCTGTGCGACACTGGGTCCTGGATGCGTACGCGTTGGTGAAGGGGCAGGACTGGAAGCTGACGGGCCCGATTGTTGTAGTGACACTGGACGTCGAAATCTCGCTGGGTGGCACGCATTTCACACTCTTCAGCGTTTGGCTGCCATTCTGGCCGAAAGGAATTCGGGTGGGCAGGGACACAAGTGCGAAGAGAGTGGCCAAAAGAATCTGTGCCGGAGAACGTCCAGAGTGGTTAGGGTGTTCCTCATCTCTAACAGTCCGCGGTCGAAGACTTCGGTCCTGATGTTGCCTGAAGGCGCCACCTTGAGGATAAGGTGCTTCAACGACTTAACAGCGGCTTCTGCATGACCATTGGACTGGGGATGATGCGGTGAAGTGAGGATGTGTTGGACCTTCCAGCGTAGTAGGAAGTCCGAGAACGCCTTGGCAGCAAACTGTGGACCTCCGTCGGTGCGTAGGCGGACTGGGGCACCGTGGTCGCTGAAGTACTTGCTGAAGTGATCTATCGTGGCGGCAGTAGTAGTGTTGCTGCCACATGGGTAGACATCAGGCCAGCCAGACAGTCGGTCAACTATGACAAGGAAAGATTTCCCTGCGACTTGAAAATAGTCAGCCGAGATGGACTCGTAAGGTCGCGTCGGCTTGTCATCATTCCTGTATACTTCACGCTGTTGACTGGGAAGGAGCATCTGGCAGGCGTCACAGGCACGGACAACATTGGTGATGTCTGAATTGATCCCGGGCCAAAACACTGTTTGCTGAGCTCGGCGCTTGGTGGCTTCAGCTCCGCGATGGCTATCATGCAGGCGTCGCAACACAGACTTGCGGGACGCTGCAGGTACTACGATGCGCGGACCGTATAGGACTAGATCGCCATCACAGTACAGCTCATCACGGATCTTCCAGTAGTCGAGTAGAGTGGAGTGTAGGTCGTAGCGATGACAGGGGAACCCATTGCGTACGCAGTTCAGGAGCCTGATGTAGGTCTCATCGGTGCGTGCTGCCTGCTGGAGTTCTTCGAGTTGGACGTCTGATGTGGCTGGCTGCGAGTCGTCAGATGAGGCGAGGGAATATATCGCTCGTACGGTGACTGCTGCATGAGCTGAGACGTCAACTAACATGTCGTCTTCATCTGTAGGGCTGCTGACAGGATGGCGGGACAAGGCATCAGGAATACAGAGTTTCTTGCCGGCACACCAACGAGCAGTGAAGATGAATGGTGACAGTTTTTCTTTCAGCCTTTGTAGCCTGGGATTCTCGACTGCATCCAAGGTGTAGCTGTTAAGTATGGGGATGAGTGGGCGGTGGTCTGTAACATGTGCAAATGTCTGAAGTCCTTTGAGATAATATCCACACTTATGCATCGCCCAAACTGTGGCTAACATTTCGAGTTCGATTGTGGCGTAACGTGTTTCTGTGTCTGTCAAGAAACGTGAGCCACACTGTACCAGCCGGAGGTGGCCTCCTCCATGATCTTGTAGCAGGGCGTAGCCGACACCATAGAGTCTGGATGCGTCCGTCTGAAGGATGGTGGGCAACTGCGGGTCGAACACGGCCAATACTGGAGGACTGGCCAGTGCCTTCTTCACCCGTTGGAATGCAGTGTCGTGGTCCACGGTCCATGTAAAGGCACGCCTAGGACTCATAAGTGGGCGTAGTGGCTGTGCTGCTGTCGAGATTTCAGGGGAGAACTCTGTCAACTGGTTGACTAGTCCCATGAAGGATCTCAAGTCAGTGATGTTGGCTGGTGTGGCGAACTCAGCGATGGCCCGTACTTTCTCAGGGTCTGCAGATATCCCTTCTGTTGAGAGCACAAATCCACAGAACGTAACTGCGGGTCTTGCAAGGGCGAATTTCTCCGCATTCAGGGTGATTCCACTGGCCCGGCATCGTGCGAGAACTTCGTTGACTCGAGACAAGTGGGGCAGGAGTTCCTCGTCGTACAGGAGAACGTCGTCGACAACCTTGACGCAATTTGTGATCCCCTGAAGAGCTACATCTCCTTTGCGGCAGAAATCATCACCAGTCGCAGCGAATCCCATAGGGCCCCGTAGGTACTTGTAGCGACCGTAGGGCGTTATAAAGGTTGTCAAGTGTTGATCCTCTGCCGCAAGCTCCAGCTGCCAGTACCCGTGAAGAGCATCAACGGTAGTGAAGTACTTGGTACCTGGCTTGACACTCCTGATGGCACTGAAGGGCGTGGGAGACGGGTGGGCGGGCCGTGAGACTTGACTGTTCAGTTTAGATAGGTCTGTGGTAATGCGTACTCCTCCCTTGGGTTTGGGCACCGCAACAAGTGGGTGGCACCACTGTGAGGGAGCATCACCAGCTGGAGCAATGATTCCTTGAGCCTCCATGCTGTGTAGTTCCTGCTTGACGTCATCTTGGTATGCCAAAGGGATCTGCCGTGGGGTATGTATAGCGAACGGCTGAGCATCATCCCGCAAGTGGATACGCATCGGGGGCCCCACCATGGGGCGGAGCGGCATCGTCTGCAGATCCTCTTTCTTGACAAGTACATCAGCATACTCTTCCAAGAAGTATGACTTGGCCTGTTCAGGAGTAGTGTTACTGTTGAAAGGCAGGTGTGGCAGGAAAGCATGGGGAACGGAGACGTCATCGCCTGCTGTGATCTCCAGTACTCTGTTGGTTTCGTCAACAGTCTCGGTGTCTCCATTTCTCACAGCGGCGTGTGTCACCTGTGCAATAGGGGCAGGGAACCGCTCAGGGATGAGGGCTAGGTCCCTGCATGCCCTGTAAGACAGCAAAGGGACAGGTATGTCTGGATACACATGAATCCACTCCTCAATGCTGTGTCCTTTGACCGTCATCTTCACCTGTACAGAACCGATGACAGGCTGCATGGGTGATCCATCAGCGCTGTACGTTGGCCTCTGTGGAGATGAGTGGAGGTCAGCAAGTGTCAGGCCAATGTCGTTAAGGTGGTCTGCTCCAATGATGGTTGTGTCAGCACCCGTGTCCGGCAACAAGGTAAGTACACCTGTCCCCTTGACATGACTAATCTCGACGACTACAAACGGAGAAGTCTCAGATGGGGTGTGTGTGTTGTCCATAATATGGCGAACACTGGGGTACTTGTTCTTGTTCCTCGGGTACGGTCCTGGTGACTTGTTACACTTGGCGAGGGCCGAGGAGGATGCTGCAGGTTTGGATGAGCGACAACACCTGTCAAAATGACCTTGTTTTCCACAGCATTTGCATGTAGCGTTGATGGCAGGGCACCGTGGCATCCGTACTCGATGGCCCTTTATACCACAGTTGCTACAGATAACTAGTGCTGCTGAGCATTCTCCTTTAGCATGTGGGCGTCCGCAGCTGTCACATGCGTCTGAGAGAGGTTGAGTCGGTGCAGAGGCGTGCTGCCTTGCCTTCTTGTCCTTCTTGTACCTTGACACAGCACAGAGGGCTTGTGCAGGAGAAGTGATGGCGTTGGCTGTGCGTCTGGCGGCCTCAAATGCGTAGCAGTGTTGCACAACTTTATCAAGTGAGTGTGTAGGGATGATGCCAATGAGTTCCTGCACTAACTCCTGGTCAATCACTCCCATGAGTATCACTTGTTTCATCTGCATTTCTTCGCAGTCCGTGTTGCCCCCTTTACACACATCCACAGCCTCTACTAGATTCTTGACTCTCACAAAGAACTCATTAAACTGCTCTCCAACACTCTGACGGCAGCTGAACAGTTCTCGTCGCCGTAAGGCTTCATTGGTCTGAGCCTTGAAGTAACTATCAAGCGTGGTCAGCAGGTCTTCTATCGGTGTTGAGTCGTCTTGAGGAATCTGAAGGCGATAGTGAAGGGTGTGTAGTACCTCTGGGCTCAGGCAGGCTCTCAGTTGAATGTGACGTTTACTGAGAGGCAAAGTAGTCAGGTCCGTCATCACTGCGTAGTCGCGCCATCGTCTGCTCCATTCTCGAAAAACCTGGTAAGGCACGTCAGGCTGTAGAGGAGGAGGCGGTGAGATGACAGCTTTGGCGTGTGAGTGTGGCGGCCTGGGTGGCGGGGGAAGACGGGGCGAGGAGGGCGGGAGGGTGGGGGCTGGATGACACCGCGCCCGCCCCAGCTGTAGACACTGCAGAGCTCATACCCTTACTGAATGCTGAGAGAAGGGCAGCAAACTCGTCCTGTCTGATAGCTGCCTCCTGTTTGCGCAGTTCCTGTTCCTCCTGCCGTCGTTTCTCGTCCTCCTGCCGGCGTTTTTCGTCCCTCTCTTCCATGTACTGTAGAAGGGTGAGTAAGTCTGACGGTGGTGGTGCAGCCATGGTTGTCTCAGACTTTTCTGGTGTTGATGAGACTGTCTTCCCATGTCTCTTTCCACGCGGTGACATGAATCGTGCCTGTAGACCGGATCCACTCCTCGGAGTCTGTAAGCAACGAAACAATCACTGTGGAAGGAAATACGTGCAGATGCAAATGGGTGGTGTGGCGGTGAGGGGAGATCCGTACGCCCGGCAGCGCAAGGCAGCAGCCCTGCGGCATGCCAAGGAGCGCGGCAGTGGTCCCCGAGCAGTGACGAGGGGAATACGTGACGCTCGCCGCTCTAGCGTGGCGAGTGCGTGCGAGTCTCACCCTTAAGCATAGGTACCATAAGAGCGAGGCAACACTACGCACAAATATCACTGCACTGCACTGTCCACGGCACTAGTACCACTGCACTGCACTCCACAAGTCACTGTAGGTCCACTGTAGTCGCTGGGTAGACTGTAGAGGTCCTGGAGTGTAGATCCAAGTGGCGGGCTGGGGTACACAGACGCTACCGGCTTCACCAAGACACTCGACAGCACATATCACTCGATACTCACTGCGCCATGTTTGTTCTTGTGGTCTAGCCACTGTAGAAGGTTCTTTGGGAGTGATAGAGGTGCGAGGGAAACACACGAGTAACAGAAGTCCGGTATATTTCCCCAAATACAGAAGAGGGTGTACAGCGCGTCTCTCCCCTAGCTAGCGCGGGAAGCTCCTACCGTGTAGCCTGGCGTAAGATGATGCCAGGCTGCACGTTGTCGTACAGACACTAGCTACTGACTAACCCACAATACGGACGTAACTCACACATTGTCGCTTTCTTTCCAGGGTGACTCGCCGTTCGGGAGGACAGAAGCCTACATGAAGTTGGACCAGCTAGGCGAGGGTTCTTACGCCACTGTGTACAAAGGCTACAGCAAGTGAGTGTCGCTGCGGAGAGTGTGGCCTGTATTCTGAAACACCGGCGTCTTAGTTTTTTCTTGAACTAGAGGACGTTGTTGAAGATTCTCTCTCTCTCTCTCTCTCTCTCTCTCTCTCTCTCTCTCTCTCTCTCTCTCTCTCTCTCTCTCTCTCTCTCTCTCTCTCTCTCTCTCTCTCTCTCTCTCTCTCTATATATATATATATATATATATATATATATATATATATATATATATATATATATATATATATATATATATATATATATATATATATATATATATATATATATATATATATATATATATATATATATATATATATATATAGTTTCTTACGCTTTGTTTTATATTTTTCTTGAATATTGATATCCTGAGTGAGAATGTGAAGAAGTTACCTTGCAGAGAGAGAGAGAGAGAGAGAGAGAGAGAGAGAGAGAGAGAGAGTCTGTTATATGCATTAGTGTATCCAAGTAAAGTCTTATAAAGTTAATAAAGAATGAGAAGACGGGAGAGGAAATGAAGGCAGGGAGGAGCAAGGAATCTGATAAAGAAAGTATAATATTAACTGAGAGCTGCCTAATGAGAGAGAGAGAGAGAGAGAGAGAGAGAGAGAGAGAGAGAGAGAGAGACAGTCGGTCAGCCTACAACGCCTTTAACACTCTCTCTCTCTCTCTCTCTCTCTCTCTCTCTCTCTCTCTCTCTCTCTCTCTCTCTCTCTCTCTCTTGAAATGCCTCCCATATATTTCGCGGGATTATTCCTGAAATACTCCGGAGCAAAATACCAATCCAAAAAATAAGTGAAAAAATAAAGTGAGGAGAATGAATTTCACGTCTTCCACGTTTAGCTTCGGAAAAGAACGAAACGCAATCAAATAAATTAAAATAAGTGGAAGATTTGAATGAGTGAATTTATGTGACGTGTATTCTAAGTTTAGGCGAAGGAAGAGCGAATAAGTGACGCATTAACCCCTTCAGCACTGGGACGCATTTTTCCCATGAGGTTTGGGTGTGATTAGACGATTTTATTTACATTAGGAAGGGTCTATGGAGGTAAGAAGATTAATGCACAGAGTCTTCACTATTTTAATCCTCACATAAGTTTCTGAAGCTGTGTAAAATCACCATATGATAAGTAAGCAAAATAAATATGAAAACGTCTCATGGTACTGAAGAGGTTAATGGCATGAAGGTCGGCAGAGAGAGAAAGAATACCAGAATTAGTGTTGCTTGTGGCTTGAAGATACATAAAAGAATACACGGGTAAAGCTGAGACAAAGGAAGTGTAAAAGACTGCTCTGGAGAAGTATATTAAAGACAAGGGGTAAACTAACGATAACATCATGAAGGAATATCTCTCATTATCTTTAACGCTCTCGTAAAGAATCATTTTCAAAGCCACCCAAATGATCGGCCGGTTTCCCCGTTTTTATTGTCTTCCTATTAACGATGCGCAGTTCTTGTCAAACCATTTCTAGAAAGCATTCCCTCCATAAGAGTGCCAAGAATATGTGAATATGTGAGGCGCCGACATATCTAAGAATGCGGTCCTAGTGTTTACAGACGGAAATAGAAATTCGTATGTATGTGTGTGGTGCCCCTCCTTGCGTCAGTCCGTGTGTCTTCTGCCTGTCAGTCATCACCATGTCAACAAACCTTCCTGCTCCTCCTCTTCTCCCTACGGAATATGTTATACTCATATGTTCGGAATAATTTATCAAGACACAACTAACATTTAATAGATTCTTCGTATAATCACACTATTGTTGGTTGTACGAGTGTCCTGAGGCTGGCGTGAAAGGACCAGTGTTAGCTATCAAAATTTATGGCCAAGAAACTAATTCTCTTGTCTTTGAATTCAAGTAACCTCACCGACAATTTTCTTATTTCCTTTTCCTGTCTTTTCTGTTCTTACTTATCATGATCTGTATAATTAAGTAGTACAGTATTGTCTTTACTAACTTACTCTACCATGACGAACTTTCATTTGTTTATTTATTTTCTTATTTATCTTTTTTTTTCTTCTTCTTCGCTTTAATATTTCCCTAGACTAGAGTGAGGTGCGGGCGCCATATACGACTCCCATTCCGGAAGCTTGTGTCCCCTTGTATCTTCCTCTGCGACTCTCATCTTTTGTTTTTCTTTTCCTTTATTCCTCATCAACAGTCTCAGTTTTGTGTTCTTAATTCTATTTTTTTTTTCTTTTATGTTTTAAATCTTCGAAAGTCCTTTTCATATACTATTTCTATTTACCAGTATATATATCTTAATAGTGTAGGAGGCGATATTAGCTTCTGTGTACACTCCTGTTGGTAACCCTCGCCGCCTCTTATCTGCTCCCCACGTCGGTAGAATCTTAATGAGCTCCTTTCCCTCGTAAGAAAACGGAAGAGGAAGAGTCGAGCCTTGCCTGGTTTTATTTATCCTTTGATTTCAGTTAAGAATAGTTTAGAATGGTTCGCGTATCCTGGGGAGGCTAGAGCGTCATGAAATGGAGGTAAAATCTAAATTATTGATCTTGCATGGCTTTTTTTTTTTTTCTCTCTCAATACATTTGCCTACTGTAGGGAGGTTTTGGTGTCGTGAGGGGAAGCTGTGGTTAGCTGCAATGATCCTACAATACGTACAGGCGGAACACAAGGGTCTTCATAGTGATTTGTATATTAATGAAGTAAACTTAATGTTATTGAGTATCAGAAACACTTACGATCTTTGCAACATCTTCGGCACGAGTCACGATATACGTGAGTGTAAGTGTGAGTGGCTCAGTGGCAACAGTGTTCAAAGACCGCCATCCTTCTCTCGCAGCCTGACGAACCAGGTGGTGGCGCTGAAGGAGATACGGTTACAAGAGGAGGAGGGCGCGCCTTTCACTGCCATTCGGGAGGCGTCTCTCCTGAAGCAGCTCAAACACGCCAACATCGTCACCCTCCACGACATCATCCACACGAGAGAGACGCTCACCTTTGTCTTCGAGTATGTGGTGAGTGAAGCCTGCCTGTGTGTTTGTTTGCCTGTTCATGTTAACGTATGTGCATCTTACCGTACTGACTCAAGCTCACATTTTTATAGTCAAATTATTTTCTCTTTTTCCTGAATATATTATGTTTGTTTTACGCAAACCCAACTTCCTCTGGTGATGCATTCCTTTCGTCTGCTCCTGTCTGGAAAACAGTGCTTCTGTATTATCTTTCCTCTTACTGGGTTTCTTGTCGCGTCCTTTTAACGGTTGGTTTCTGTGTTCATAAGTGTTCTATTTATATTTCTTTAATTAATCTATCAGCAATTTTATTAATTCATTCATTGTAGTTTTTAAAGCATTCATACATCACAATCGTTCATTTTCTACATAGACTTCATCTTTCCGTCGTGTGCGTGACTGAGTCTACCAGTACAAATTTAGTGTAAACAAAATTAAGAGGTTTAAAATGATATTCCACAACCACTCTTCATTTGATTCTTAGGTGAATTAAACTCCAGAAATATGGTCATGAACACTATTTTAAAAACGCTAAACTGATCTGTGTTTCCAAAATAAAGAAAAGCTTGTGAATTTATCCTTAGCGGATGAATAAGTCAATTATGTTCTTTCTTTTCCAGCACACGGATTTGTCGCAGTACCTCGAAAAGCATGGCGGGGGTCTGCATCCCAGGAACGTCAAGTTATTGCTCTTCCAACTCCTTCGGGGCTTGTCTTATTGTCACCGCCGTCGCATCCTGCACAGGGATATCAAGCCGCAGAACCTCCTCATCTCCGAGATTGGCGAACTGAAAATAGCAGACTTTGGTGAGCTGTTTATCTTTCCGCATTTTTTTTTTTTTTTTTTTTTTTTTTTTTTCAGTAGTGAGTTACACTCTATCAAAACTAAACCCTGTTTTTCTTTCCTTTCTTTGTCTTCATCATCTTCGTCTTTCTTCTTCTTTTCTTCTTTTTTTTTTCTTTTACTTTGAGGCATAACGAGTCTTGGCATAATCTTTGTGTTGATTGATTGTTTCTGTACTTTACATTGTGTATCAACACGATATTGTTTAGAGCAGCATTTCTGAACTTTTTTTTTTTTTTTTTTTTTTTTTTTTTTTTTTTACCCTTGTGCAACCCTTAAAGTAAATTAATGTCTCAAGGAACCCCTACACAAAAACAAAATTATGTACCATGTATTTCTCATTTTGTTTTCATCATATTTCACATGACAAATATCATGATATAAGTATAACTGGTTTAAGGAAAAATAATATATTATAATATTACAATAACCAATAATTTATTGTGTGTTTAGTTATATTACGTATATGAAATTAAATAAAAAGTTAAAAAGTGCATTAGCTTATCTCACTTATTCTTGTGGAACCCTTAGGGACCTTTTGTGGAACCTTAGGGTTCTGAGGAACCTTGGTTGAGAAACCCTGGTTTAAAACCTCTAGAACAGTTCCTAACCTTTTCCTGAGCAAGTAACCACTTGCAGATCCATATAATCCCCATATACCACCTGATTCCAGGAAAAATGTATTTCCAGCAAATATCAGTCTATTCATAAATAGAACAAACAAATGAACTAACAAGGAACACAACGCAATTTAATTAATGGAAGGGATGCATCTGTTTCTTCTCCAACAGCTGATTAATGACAGCTTTCTTGTGTAAGGCAATAATAATTTTTCTGAGAAATTAACTAATTTGGTTTAAATAAAAATCACATATGATCCCAAAAGTGTTCATGTACCACCTAGAAGGTCTTCACGCACCACTAAGTAGTACGCATACCACAGGTTGGGAACCACTGCTCTTGAATTTAGAAATCTAGATTATAAAACTTATCCTTCTAGCCTTTGAGATCTGAGTTCATTCTCCAGTCAAGCTCCTCTCTATATATATAATAGATAATTTTTATTCAGTGATTGGTAACAGAGAATGTAGTTCTCCTTACAGTCATAGTGCTATCATTTGTCACACTATCATCAGTCATCATCACCTCTCATCTCCATCCCATCCATCACCTTGCCCCTGATCCCACATATCACCACCATCATCTTAACTACTCACCACTACCCACCATGCCATGTGTCATAGCAAAAGCTGCCTGTTCTAAATGTTGCTTTATTGATGGTTGTTGTGAATAGCAACTGAAATCTAGCCATAATTTTCAGGTCTCGCACGAGCCAAGTCTGTCCCTTCCCACACCTACTCTCATGAAGTGGTGACACTGTGGTACCGGCCCCCAGACGTGCTCCTGGGCTCCACAGACTACTCCACTTCCCTGGACATGTGGGGCGTAGGCTGTATCTTCACTGAGATGATCACTGGAGTGCCAGCATTTCCAGGAGTCAGAGATATACAGGACCAGCTAGATAAGATATTTAAGGTATTTCTTATGTGGATCTTAAAAAACTCTTGTAAATAACATAACACATCTACTACATAGGATAATGTACAAAGAATTGATGTGTTATATACATCATATCACATTTGTATTGGCTGCAGCAGATGTCATGCCATTCGGCAATAGCTTGAAAAATTAACTACAGTACATACTTATATATTTCTTACTGCTGATCTTACCACTTAGAAACACTGAGAAATTGATCTTTAATCCTGAGAGGCTGAAGTCAGGAGGGATCACACTCGTGACAGGACAGTGCCTCACACACCAGACCATGGCAACCATGAAGTCCTGAAATAATTCTTGATGCTTGCATACTCCCAGTCACTTCTCAGTGTAACAGTGTTGGAAATTTTAAGTAAAGTTATGAAAACATATTGTTGAAATAAGAATTTCTTTTAAGGTTGTTGGAACCCCAACGGAAGAGACGTGGACAGGGGTGACACAGCTGCCTAACTACAAGCCTCACCGCCTGGTCTTGCACCGGCCCCGCAGGCTGGCCAATGTGTTCCCAAGACTCAACGACATTCCCCACGCTGAGTCCCTCGCCACGCAGTTCCTACAGGTGTGTGGCACCATGTCTGAATACTTGGTGTGTGTGTGTGTGTGTGTGTGTGTGTGTGTGTGTGTGTGTGTGTGTGTGTGTGTGTGTGTGTTGGAACTTTTTTAAACTGATATGATTGTTCTTTTTTTTTTTTTTTACTTTCTTTGTATGTATTTGCTCTTATGTTGAGAAATTATTTATTTTTTCCATATATGTTACAATCACATTATTGAATATACATTCTACATACATACTTTTATTTCAGATACAACCCAACAAGAGAATATCCTCAGAGGCAGCCCTCAGACACACTTATTTTGATGATCTTCCACAACAAATATATGAATTAGATGCAGGTAAGCACCAAGCCTCTGCTTTTCATTGAGAGCAATATCATTAACATGCTGAAGAAATCACTTTTATTTATTTAAATTATTTTACAGGATTGAGTCAAGCTTGCAATGCATTATTTTGAATATTGAATTATTGATTTTTATACAAGTCATTTATGTGTGGAAATCTATAGTACTCCCACATGATCATTAATGTACTGTATGTGTATTATTTACTGTAATGACAAAGCCAAAAATATCTGAAAGCAATCATATGGTTTTACATTTGACTGAAGTGGTGTCTTTCCTTGGCAGTGTAAGCAATCTTTGCAGTTATGATTAATGCACTTACAATTTTTTTCTGTCAAAGCTTTATAAATTGTAGACATTGGTTATATTGATACTAGAATGACTTGATTTGTTGGTGTCTCGCTCTCCTGCAGATCAATCAATATTCTCGGTGGGCGGCGTGAGGTTAGCACAGGAGCTGAGGAACTACCCCACCTCAGTCATACAGGCCGCCAGAGAGATCAGAAAGTTGGTCTAGTTGCTGATTAGTCCCTTACCAAAATTTAGTTATAGGAACAGCATCATGTACACCTTTACCTAAACTACCATAATCTAAAGACCTATTTTTGCAAGTTAAAGCGGTGACTGCACTCAATGCATATTTGCCTGTACAGAACTTTGTTTAGGGGAGAAGTCAAGAGAGTGATGAAGTTCTATATAACTTTTAATACATATTTAAAGAATGCCACCAGAAAGGAAAGTATTTTTAATAGTCATTATCTTACCTCAAAGTCAGACTCAATATCCCATGCACATTTTGAGATATTTTCATATGTATTTCCAATGGTGATGTTTTGCGTTGATTTGACCACCAAGGTGAAGGTGTAACTGTATGGCTGTTCTGTTTTATAAAAGTATTTGAGATAATAGCTTGATTTATAGGTTTGTAGTCAGATATTATATGTATTTAGAGAAATTCAAAGAAATAAAGCTCACATGCTCGAATTCTCTCATGGAGTCTATGAATAATTTTTTTGGTAGTGCAAGAAAACATTTTTGTATTGGGAGAGGCAGCTGACACTGTAATGAATCTTAGCAAGGTTAACTGAAACTTAAAGACTATATATATATATATATATATATATATATATATATATATATATATATATATATATATATATATATATATATATATATATATATATATATATATATATATATATATATATATATATATAATATCTCTCTCTCTCTCTCTCTCTCTCTCTCTCTCTCTCTCTCTCTCTCTCTCTCTCTCTCTCTCTCTCTCTCTCTCTCTCTCTCTCTCTCTCTCCACTGTGGCATCACATAATACATTTTGACATACGTCCTTCCTTTGAGTGACAGGTGCAGTCACCACCTCTACGTAAAACAGAACAAAATTATTAAGGTTCATAAAACATTCCACAGAATGAGGGTGTATAATGAGTCAGTGAGAATGTATACCTACAAATGATGAATACTGTTACTATTGGACACATGCCAGAAAGTATTACACATTTGTACTACATCCCTCAAACATTATTCTCAAGAGCAGACCATCTTAACATGGTAAAACACAAAGATCTTTACCTTCATAAACTCATTCCATCAATTTGTAGTGCATGCCTTCAGCAATGATGTGACTGAGAAATCCTCATTGAATCAGCATTAAAGGGACATGCTACAAAGAAATTACTGTTTAATGAAGGAAAGCTCAGTGTGCAATACTGATCAGCTTCTCGTCTGTCCATGTGGCAGATAGTATTTTGTGAGTTAAAATCAGCATCACACAACATCCCAATTATTGATAAAAATAGTAGTCTCTTTTTCTATACAAATTTTCACTGAAATATTTTGATATAGTAAACATGCAATGAAGTGAAACATTAATCAATTGTAGCCACATAACTGAAACCAATGTATACTATTTTCTTCTTTATAACAGCAAACTTTTTAATAGCGGTAAGTAAAAATTTTAATATATGTTTCATTTTATCGCTGTCATGTTTTAATGTGATTTATATTCTGATGTATCATTCATCCATGTTTTGTTTTTTTTCTCAATAGAGCTCTTGTATTAATCTCTGAAGAAGTTACATGATAAATCTTTTATGTAAACTGCTCAGGTAATGGTTGGCCTTTTTTTTTTTTTTTTTTTTTTTTTTTTTTTATTGTTATAGACCTTCCTGCTTATTTAAGGATAACAACCAAAACTACCACCTGCTTAAGACTCTATTCTTTTATTTTTAATATTCAGCCATCATGTATACTTTAAGTTGTATTTGTTCATCTCTACATTTATAATCCCCAGTGAACCTTAGCAGTGACCTAATAAGATTCACTATAATGGGCAAGTTGTCATCTGTCGCAGTGATTGAGAACTAAATTATAGAGAAGATGTATGTTAGATGTAGATGTAGAAATGTAGATTTAATTGATTTTTTTATTAGAAGTAGGATTGTAGATGTAAATACAGTAATAGTAATAGATTCAGAGTTTTAAATGGCTGTCATTTGTAGATTTCAATTTAAAGAACAAGTATGATAAAGTCTATGTAGATAAGACAGTGTTGGAATGTGTGAAAACTTCACAACTCTAAGCCTTTTGGTAGTGTGTGGAGCTTTAAAGAGCATTACTGTATTGTATAGATTATGTTTTTTACATGAAATAAGAGTTGCAAGATATCTAACAAAATTTTAATAATGCTCAAAAAGCTATTATTGCTGTTACTGTTTTGGCCATATTCTTATTTATGTTTGATGCATGAAGTTGTCACACACTCATCTGTTAACAAATCAACAGTATATTGCAAAACTATGCAACAGCAATGACTTCCAATTTTTTTATACGTTCATTTCAGACATAAGTTAAGTCTATGGCCTGTATGGAGCTTTTGTCATTTTTTTTTACATTAATCAAGTGGCATCAACATTCAGCAACACTAACTCACAACTGCAGCATTTTTTGGGGAACAAGTATGTGTTCAGGAAGCATCACAAAATTGTTCTGCTTACATTACCACCACTGGATCTGTATTCCCAAGCATTGTGGCATCTTGTCTTCATTCCATTCATCAGGCTCTTGTGGAAGGTATTTTCATGACTGTAGTGGAAAAAAGACACCAATTATAACCTAACTAATCATCTTCATGGCCTTTGAAAACAGTCTTGATGAGAGAACAAGATGTCTCCAAATACAGATCTAAGTCTTCACTAATACACTGCATCTATGTTCTGATTCTACACTGAACTAAGTCTTCACACTTGTTTAGTACTCGTATGAACAGTGAAGCAAACTGCACTTACATGATTTACATATTCAACCATTATATGGTTTCAATTGTTATTATTCACTTTGCTCTCATGACCAGTAGTGAACTATAATGATCCACAGTTTTGCTGAAGCACTATGCAGTATTTTCAATATGGTAATAAAGAAAATTTCTCTGAACACATATGCATCTGTTCCTGAGCCAAAAATGTTCACAGCTTCATTTTGATACAAATGCAAGTGTGTTCCTTGATATGCACAGTAGCTCCACTTTTTTTGCACATTTTTTGTGTACAATACACTAATTGCTATCGAAACTGTGATAATGTATTCAACACAACGTATACTGGGATAAAGTTATTGATGCACACGGCATAATACTCTATTGTTCATAGCCCTGTAAATCTGTTCAAAGATATTAGATATTTAAACTTTTTTACTCACATTCACATTGGAAGTGGTCAAGAAGAGTCCCTGAGTCAGCCAGTACCTCCTCCTGTGACAGGTTTGGGTGTGAAACACATAATGGGCTCATCATACCGGGGCCAACAGACAAAGTGTGGAGAGTGTTGCACAGACTGAGGGGTGATTGGCACAGGCCAGGGAAGCAGGTTAAGGTTAGGCCTGGATGGTGCCACCCCCTGTAAGTCTGATGTTGTTGTAAGTGTGTGGATGAGTGGTGCAGGCAGCGAGTGTTGCCGTTGGCCTGGGCATGAGGGTGCTGGACGCCTACACTCAACCACATGCAGTCCAGTGCATTCAGTATTGGTTTCCCATTCTTGGAAATATGAAGTAGTTGGAACTTTGTATGCATGGAATATTTGTTTTAAGTGTTTAGGCATCATCATACAGTTTTGATCTTATTTGTTAGAATCTGTATAGCATCATATTGTCATACAATCAAAAAGTGTGGCCAAGCAAAAAGTGTACCAGATGGACCAGGGAGAGCAGGTACTGTACCACTGTCACTTTATAAGTTAGGCTTGGACTAAGTATAAAACTTAATACATATTGTGCCTCTTTCTGTATGGCTTGTTCTTTCTGTTGTGTACTGTACTGCCATCACTGAGTGTGTCTCAAGACCACCAACTCTGAGTGTAGGTGTCAGCAAGATGTGTTGCTCAAGGGTGTGAGAGCCTCTGGTGCCTACCAACCCTCCTGGGGTGACTGTCTGCCCTGCTGCTGCTGCTGCTGTTGCTGCTGCCGCTGCCGGTGCTCTTGCTGCTAGTTCATGCAGCTGCTCTTCATGTAGTTTGTAAAAAGTTAAAGCATTGTATAGTGTGTCTTTAAAACCTTGTTTTGAAAATAATTATGTAACTTGTTATCTCACTTGATGAACTTAAAGTAGCTTATATACTCATGAAGTTCATCACTTCATTTTTCATTAGCTCCTGACATTGTATTTTGTGCTATAGCTTTTGGGCTTCATTTGATTGCTTGGTTTATTTTGTCATCACTTTTCTGTGTTTACAATGTTGTCATTTCCTTCATCTTGGCTTAACCATTAATTAAGTGTATCATGGACTACTGATTAAGTTGAAGTAATGATTTGGATTGGTGACACAATCCCCAGACAGAGCAGACTGTGTAGAGTTGTTTATACATTGATAGTGTGTTGTGGGGCCTTGACACTGACATCCCTCAAGGTGGTTGATCAAGAAAAATAAATGCAGTGGTACTTTTAGCATTGTTAACTGTTGTTCTTTATTTTATGAAGAGAAAGTTGGTATTATTAGGCATCATAAGATATTCACAATCCCAGGGCTTGTAAAAAGTGGCTATTCATGCCAATGATAAGAAATAAAATATGTCAGTTTGTAATTCTTAGGAGTGAATTTTTCTCTCTGTACAAAACCCTCAATCATGTATCATTCTCATTTTTCTACACTCTTGGACATGACTGATCACAGAGTATGGATGTGAATGTAACAGAGTAGCCAAGGATACACAAGTATCTGCACACGACTTTTCAAAATATCAAAAGCATATGTAGTTTTCTGAGTGCTTCCTAACCCTCCCTCACTCAGCCACACACCTCCCTCCCCTCCCCTCCCTGCCATTACCAGTCATCATGTCTCACCAAATCGTGAGAAAGCTTTATTCAAGAGTAATAATGCCTGCAATACATAATGTGTTTGTCTCTATTCCCATACATCTATTTTCTTGTTTTTCTTTTTCATTTTAAGAGAGAGATCCAATTCAATATTATTTCTACTAAGTAGAGATTTTCTTGTCTTAATGCATTTTCCATTAAAAAAATGATGCAGCCTCCATATGGGGCTTCCTGTTATTATCACTGAAGGTAAGTAACAATATAGCTGTATAGCTATAGGGAGGTGTAGTATGTGTATGGTTAATAATAATAATAATGGGTCAGCCTCCTTTTATTCCATTATAATTCTTTTTGAGGAAATTTACAGATCAAACCCCTCCAATGAAATTAAATTATCAGTTTGTTTGAACTGGTTTGAACTTAGTGACACAATAATCATTAAGAGTTAATTATACATGTACATGGTATGCTAATAGGCATTGATTCCTTTAATAGTGTGGGTTACATGAGGGATGAGACCAACATAGCCAGCCAAACATGTAGAATTTTTTTATTTGCTAATTTCCAAAACATTTAGAGACCACATGCAATGCATGTTAAGGCAGAGTATTGTAGTCTATGTGTGCTACTTGAAATTTAACATGTCTCTTATACTCCATTTTTCTGTCTGTGCTAACATAGTAATATGTATAGGTAGTATTTTATATATCTATTATTCAATGAGGAACTAGTAGAACATAAAATAGTTATGGATAACTTAAAAAAAAAAAAAAAGCAGTTGAAGACACATGCACATGTACGCAAGGCTATCAGCTTTTTTTTTTTTTTTTTTTTTTTTTTTTTTTTTTTGCCTGGCTGGCTGGTTGCCTCCTTCAGTGATGATGTATATTGTAAATAAAAATATATATATATATATATATATATATATATATATATATATATATATATATATATATATATATATATATATATATATATATATGTATGTATGTATGTATATATATATATATATATATATATATATATATATATATATATATATATATATATATATATATATATATATATATATATATATATATATATATAATATATATTTTTTTTTTTTTTTATGCAACTAAATCATCTTGGCCATGTTTGCTATAGTTACTCCCTCCCAAAACACATTTGCAAGTCATTGATTTCTACCCTGGCTAGCTTTGCTATTGTCAAGCCACACTTAAACCGCCAAGTTCCACCAAAGTGATGGATTGGATATCTGATGTTCGTCAGTAGAGTATATAGTCAAAGTTGTAAGTATTTTTAAGGGTGTTTCTAAGATGATAATGACAGATTAACAATATTTCTGCATTATTAACAGGAGAAACATTCTTGAAAGCCAAGTTGTCATCTCTGTGACCTTGGAAAACAGTTGTGGTGAGAGAGTCAAACGTTTGAGATTACAGCACTTTAATAATGACAAGTTTTCAAGGCTATTTTCATGGTTCTAGTGTCATGTTAATGAGAGAGAGAGAGAGAGAGAGAGAAATCTAATGTTGAGCAGCCCATCCCCCACCCCCCACACACAGTCATATTAATGATAATTACACTGCTGCTGATGCTGCTCCTGCTGCTACTGCTATTATCACTACTACTTCTACTACTACTCCGTACACACACTAAGAACTAAGAAATGAATGGAAACGAGCAAGAAGAGGAAAAAGTAAAATTTTCAGAAGTGGTAAGGAGACAAATTCAGAACACGAAAGACGCTGTAATAGAAGTTATCAAGGAAAAGGAAGATTTGGTGCGGGATGCATTGGACAAGAAAAAAAAAAAAAAGTTTTGTGATTTATGGGATGAGGGAAAAGAAAAATACAAATAAATTCACAAGAGAACGTGAAGAAAGGGAAATGGCCAAAACTGTTATCAAATGAGTGCAAGACAGCACACAAGAATTTGACCAGGAGGTGGATGAAGTGATTAGGCTGGGAAGATATAATGAAGGGGGTAGGAGACCAATGAAGGTGAAAATGAGATCTCAAGTGGCTGTAGAGGAAATTATGGCTAGAAAAGGGAAGCTAGCCGATTATGTAGATCACAAAGAAATATGGATAAAAAGAGATATGAACTTAGAGGAAAGAGAAAAGAGAAAGTGTCAAGAAGTGAAGCTAAGGAAAAAACAAGAAAAGGACAGAGATAGAGAAGAATTTTTACTGGAGGGTTCTGGATATGAGACTAAAGAAGTGATACCTAAGGAAAAAAGAGGAGGTCATGGAGGAGGCAATAAAATAAGAGTGACTTATACTAACATACGTCGATGGGTTATTATCAAGCATATTGGAAGTTCGGGATTATTTGAAAGAGAAAAAGCCAGATGTAATGTGCATCGTTGAAACAAAATTGAGAAAAGAAATCCATGTCGACTTTAAATAGGAGGAATATAATACCTGGAGGAGGGACAGGAAGGATAAAGGGGGAGGAGGGATGCTAATAATGGTTCATGATAATATGTGTGTGGAGGATGTGCAATATGGTGAGGACAAAGTGGAAGTAATGGGAGTAACAATCAGAACAGAAGATTTGAAGAAAAGAAAAATTATGGTTACATATGTTCCACCAAAGACTAATACATGGGGATCACATGAGCATAAAGATATGATGAGAGGTGATAAAGTGCCTAGATAACATGATAAGAAGAGATAGAAGAATACTGTTAGTTGGAGACTTTAACTGTAAAAAAATAAACTTGAGAGAGATGGATGTAATGGATAATGCTGGGCAGTGGAGCAAGAAAGTGTTACAGTTGACTATGGTTAATACAATGGACCAGTGGATAGAGGAATCAACAAGGTACAGGGGGGAAAGAAAAACCATCGTTGCTTGACCTAGTTTTCACAAAGAAACCAGAGTCCCCTCCAATCATACAATACTTTAGTCCAATGGGAAAAAGTGATCATGTGACATTAGAGAGGCAAATGAAGGAGGAAGCTGAGATAAGTTACAGAGAGGATTATAAAGGAGATTAAATTATGCAAAAGCAGATTTTCAAAAATTAAGAATTTATTTTGCAGATATTGAGTGGAGTAATATTATGTGCAGAAAGACTGTACAAGAGAAATATGATATATTCTTACAGAAATACAATGAAGGAGTAAAAAATGTTTGTTCCTCTTTATAGTTCAGAAAAAAATGCATGCTTGGTACAATGCTAGATGTATACAAGCAAAAAAGACAAAAGATAAAGCATGGAAGAAACTCTTAAAGTAGGGAAATGACTATAACAGACGGCAGTACAAAGATGCTAGAAATGAAGTAAAGAGAGAAGAAGAAAGAAATTTTGAGAAAGATGTAGTGGATAAAAGCATTTCTACAAGTTTATAAACAGCAAAACAAAGAATAAGGAAACAATTGAAAAAATAATTAAAGAAGGGAAGACATACCAAACAGAAAGTTGTAGTTTTACAGGGCCTGGCATATGGGCTTTATGCTCGTGTGGCCCCGTCTCCATATCTACACTTATCCAATTTCTCTTTAAAACTATATGCACACTCATTGCTGACACCACTTCCTCACTCAAACTGTTTCAAGTCTCAACACATCTTTGTGGGAAACTATATTTTTTAACATCTCTCAGACATCTTCCCTTCCTCAGTTTCTTACTATGCGATCTTGTGCTTCTAATGTCATATTCTTCTTTCAGGATTAGTTTCTCATTATCCACTTGATCCATTCCGTTAATCAATTTATAAACTTGTATCAGATCCCCTCTCTCTCCTCTCTGTTCCAGGGTTGGTAGATCCATAGCTTTTAGTCTCTCCTCATATGTCATCCCTTTAAATTCTGGAACCATTCTTGTAGCCATTTTTTGTAGTCTTTCCAATTTCCTTAGGTCTCATTTTAGTACTTATCAATTTCTTCATCATTTCTTTGTCCATATAGTGAAATGCTAATCCAATATTCCTTAGCAAATTATGTCTCTCTGAAAATTCTATCAATATGGCTTACCGGTTGATTGTTTTCTTCCATCGTCACTCCCAAGTCCTTTTCCTTCTTTACTTTTTCTAGTTCTACTCCATCTTCCATCTTATAGATTCCCACTGGTCGTCTTTCACTTTTTCCCATTTCCATGACATGCCTTTTGTCCACATTGAATTCCATCTCCCATTTTTTACTCCATTTCCAGATCTTGTTTAAAATAGCTCTTGAAGTTCTCAATATCAGCCTTTCTGTAATCTAATCGGTCTCCTTTGTATGATTCGTCTTTATCTTCCTTTCCCTCATCTATATCCATTTCTAATATTATATGGTCACTCTTTCCCAATGGGCACTTATGTCTTATATCCTCGTTCATTTGTATATCCCTTGTAAAAACTGGGTCCAGTCTCGCCGGCTCATCGTTTCCTCTGAATCTTGTGTTTTCCTTTACTCTTTGGACCATCATATTATCTATCATTAGGTTCAGGAATCTATCTCCCCAGGCTTCTTCCCCCATACCCCTTTCATAATTTTCCCAGTCCACCTCCTTACAGTTGAAATCTCCTACTAATATAACTTTTCTCCCTTCTTTAATGATTCTTGCAAGACTCCTTATTGTGTCATCTATCATGTCTTTATATTCTTGATTGGTTCATGAATTTGTTTTGGGTGGCACATATGTTCCAATGATTGTTAACTCCTTCTTATTAATATGTATCTTAATATACAGTATTTCTGATTTTCCTCCCCCAAACTCCACTTGATTTACCACCATCTCTTTCCTTAACATCATCATGACTCCTCTTTTACCCACTTTGTCTCTCCTCCATATATTATACCTTTTATCTATGTATTTTTATTGCCTCATTTAACTTAGTTTCCACCAGACATACAATATCTGGTTCTTCTTTCTTTATGTAATTTCTTAATTATAATTTACTTGATAAAACCCCATCTATGTTCGTATACATCATTTTTAATCTCTTATTTTTATCATTTTTAGTTAACCTTGCTCCATTTTTTTTTTTCTCTTCCTTCTCTTTTATATACCATTTCCTTATCCTGTCTCCTAGAATTCTCCAAAAAAAATGCCTTCTTCTCCTCCCCTGACCTTTCGTTATTTTTTTCTCTTGCTTCTGCCACCAGTTCGTTGTCTCTTCCTTCCTCCTCGTTTCTATTTTTCTTATATATATATATATATATATATATATATATATATATATATATATATATATATATATATATATATATATATATATATATATATATATATATTACACACGGTACAGGAGAGAGAAGACCCACAAAAGGACGGTTATCTTCATTATATCCACTTCACAACGTTTCGGGAAAGTACATATTATCCCATCTTCAGATACAAAAGGGCACTGTAAAACCACACGTAAAACGTTAAAAAAAATGACCAGACGCAGTGGTCCTGCTACTTGTTCCTCCAACAGGTAAGTGGGGAGGGAGACTGGCTTACCAGTATTCTTAGGCTCCTACTCACTAGACGGCAAAATCTGATTGGTTCACTAAGAATTTCCTATCCAATACAAAATATAGTACAAAATTCTAATGTCATAGCTAATGCAAAAAAAAGAAAATTTAAAGGTATGATGTACAACAGTTAGTCTATTACAGAAATATAATAGACTAACTGTTGTACATCATGTCTTTAAATTTTCTCTGTAATACTAATAATAATAATATACTACTACTACTACTACTAATAATAATAATAATAATGATAATAATAAAAAAATAACTACAGATATCTTACAGAAATACAAACAGGAAGAGAGAGACAGAGAAAAAATAATATTCTCTTTTATTCTTCCAATTCTCTCTCTCTCTCTCTCTCTCTCTCTCTCTCTCTCTCTCTCTCTAACAAACAATTCTTATTCCTTCCTCCTCCTCCGTCCTGGCTCCTGCTGCTACTGCTACTGCTGCTGCTGGTGTTGATGGTGGTGGCGGTGGTGGTGTTGGCAGGACGTACTGGAGGGGAGGGGTGTCTGGGCGGGGAGGGGCTGTGGGGAGTAGAGGGTGGTGTACACATAGCCAGGGTAGCGGGTGAAGGGTGGTGAGGCGGCGCAGCAGAAGGCAGGTCAGGCCAGTGGTTCACGACAGCAGAGTCATCCTCGGGGTCGAACATCGCCAGGTCAAAGTCCGGGCACGACGCCACAGCAAGGCCGGAGCAGGCCATCAGGGAGGAAGGCCCACGATCTAGGTGGCTGCAGCAGAGCTACCAGCAGCTGCAGGAACACCGCCGTGGGGAACAATCTCGTTTCCAGCAAACCGAAACAGCAGCAAGGTGTTGGAGAGCGCTGAGTGAGCACGTCCTGACCCAATGAGAGAGAGAGAGAGATTATTATTACCTATTATAATCAATTTCCCGTTAATAATTCTTTTTTTTTTTTTTTATCTATTCGTTGATTTACCGGCAGGGTTCACTTGGAGAGAGAGAGAGAGAATTATTATCTCTCATACTCAATTTTCCGTTAATGATACGTTTTATTTTATTTTTTAAATTTTTTATTCGTTGATTTGCAGGAGTCATGAGAGAGAGAGAGAGAGAGAGAGAGAGAGAGAGAGAGAGAGAATTATCATCTATTATAATCAATTTTCCGTTAGTAATACGTATTTTTTTTTTTAAATCTTTATTCGTTGATTTATAGGCAGGGTTCATTTAGAGAGAGAGAGAGAGAGATTATTATCTATCATAATCAATGTATTACGAAGGAAGCTTCAAGATGTTACAACAAAATTATTAAAAAAAATCCTGTATTATTATAAGTACTGCACGGAAGGTGAGAATGATTGATAAAACAAATGAATGCAATTGAGTGTGTGTAACGGTTGGTTTGGAAGGAGTTAAAGAGCGTGTCTAGTTTGTATCCAGATGGTGGACCAGTCGTTAGGTTCACTGGCAGCGTTTCATATGCTCGTTTGCCCTCAAATTGCTCTTTCCTTATTGGCAGGTTAGGGGGGGGGGAGACGAGAACCAAAGCAAGCTCAGGACTTCAGAACACCAGCTAGATCATTCTTGACCCAGGCACCACGCCACCACGCTACCACCGACCCCTCGAGCCTATGCAGTCCAGTGTCCGTCTGTGTCTTATCGTGGGCGTGACGTGCAGCAACGGCGGTAATAGTAACGGGAAGCTTGATTTACGTGATAGAGGTTTTTCGTGCGACGGGGTGACGTGCCGCTGCTGTGAGGTTAGCGGACCACACCACACCACACCACCCCACCTCATCCCACCCCACCCCACCCCACAGCACAGCACAGCACAGCGGAAAGGTTGGTGGTGTGTTTGAAAATTAACAGTGTCGGTGTTGTGTGTGCATTGACTTGCTGTGGTGATAGGATTTTGTTAGTCGGTAAATTGAGGATTATTAGGAATATTGACTGATAAAGGATAACAGGATATGTGTAGGATGTGCACTGTGTCTATTGGAAGATTAACTAAACGGTTTCTGTCTGCGTGTCTATGTAGAATGTATCAGGAACCATCGCTACTTATGAGTGTTAGATTTACTTGGTCTAGTTGCCAATAAGGGCCGATGGTCATTCATTCACTAGTACGGTTAGAGTTAACGTGGGTTCAGAATAGATTTGGGTAATGGCTGTAACAAGTGAAGTGTTTTCGTGGTCATTGTAGTTGTGTAGGAAGGAAGAATTACGCTTAACCTCTTCAGTCCTGTGACGCATTTTTACATTGAGATTAGATAATTCAATTAATGTTACAAAGCGTGTATGTATGTCACAAGGTTAATGGCCAGAGTTTTCACTTTTAATTTCTCACGTAAGTATCTGAAGTTGTATAAAATCACCAAATAGTAACGAAAGGAATATGAAAACGCGTCTTGGTGCTGAAGGGATTAAACGTGTCGCGTTACTATAGAACTTCTTAAGTTGTATTTGAGGCTAAAATGTCTCAGATTAGTCATTGTGGTTCCCTCGTTATAGAATAGGTATCGGAATCGGCGAAAAGAATGAGTGGACAGGATTTCTTAACGTAACGAGGCTGGTGTTCCAAATTCCGTGCATTAGAAGCGAGATGTGGTAGTATAACGATAAGTTAGGGAATATATTCATGAAATTAGTTCTTGAAGTGCTAGGCAGGCGTAAATGTTTAAGAGGTTCACGAGTGACTGTGTGTGTAATTCACTGTTTGATCTGCTGCAGTCTCTGACGAGACAGCCAGACGTTACCCTACGGAACAAGCTCAGAGCTCATTATTTCCGATCTTCGGATAAGCCTGAGACCAGGCACACACCACACACCGGGACAACAAGGTCACAACTCCTCGATTTACATCCCGTACCTACTCGCTGCTAGGTGAACAGGGGCTACACGTGAAAGGAGACACATCCAAATATCTCCACCCGGTCGGGGAATCGAACCCCGGTCCTCTGGCTTGTGAAGCCAGTGCTCTAACCACTGAGCTACCGGGCCGTGTGTGTGTGTGTGTGTGTGTGTGTGTGTGGCGGTGGGGGGGAGGGTTGAGAATGGCTGGGAGGAATCAACTGAGCGTGAATGGATCATGGCAAGAGGCGGCAGTGTGAACTGAATTCAGTGTGATAAAATAGAGACGGAAGGGATGGTGTGGTGCGAGTGTTTGTGACTTTGGGCACGAGTAAGGAGGAACAACAACAACAACAACAACAACAACAGAGTAGAGACTAGTAAAGGCTGGCTGAAGCAGTGAAGCAGTTTTAGGACAGACAAAGAGGAGGGAAATGAAGTGTTCGAGTGAGTTGGTGCACATTATGGATAAAGTGAAGACGTGAAGGGAATGTGTGGTGATGAAGATGTGTAGAGAAGAGTGAAAGGCTGATTGAGGCATTGAAGGAGTTTAGATAATGTGGCGTTAGATTTAGGTAATTAGTGAACAAGATACTACTGTTTGATTTGTGATGGTGGTAGTAGTATTAAGAATACGTAGAATGAAGAGTAAAAGGCTGATTGAGGCAGTGAAGGAGTGCGTTTAGGGCAATGTTGCGTGTTAGCTGTAGGGATAACTAGTGAACAAGTTCACTTTTTTTTTTTTTTTTTGTCCATTACAGGAATTGACGATCCAAAGGTCCGACTCCACAGCGGTAATAGAGCCTCGTGTACCATGCACTACGCCTTCCCTTACAACGCCCACTACCAACACCTCTGCCTCCGCCACCGTCGCAAGATCAGGGAAGGACTCTGGCTTGCATCGCGCACTGTAATGACTGCTGCTGCTGCTGCTGCTGGTGCTAAGGGAGACTGCAGTGCTTCCAATTTAGGGTAAAATACCCTAAACTAGGGTAATTGGACCCTTCTTAGGGTAGTGTAGGGTAGTTTCTTTCATGTTCGATTATGTACACAATCATCCCCGTGACTTGTATCATCCCTTCACCCTCCCACCCCATCCCCTTTCTCCCCAGTCTCCACTTACCCGTCTACTACGCGTACACGTTTTGAACCTTCGGACGGTTAGATCACAGTTCAGTTTCACACGCAGTCAGTCACTTGCGAGGACGAGTCCACAGAGCAGCCACAGTAGTGGCTGTAGTGTGTAGTCCTGTGTGTGTTTGGGGTTGGGTGTGGCAATATTTAAACTTGTGTATGATAAGACTGCATTAATCAACAATTAATGGGCAACTTCGACAATCTAGGGTGAGATTTCATTAACTCCTGGAAGCACTGGCAGACTGGCTGGCTGAGTGGATGACAGTGAGGCAAATGTGTTGCGTAGTGGCGGATTGGCGACGAGAACCAGCAGATGACGGCAGGGAAGATACAACTAACCAGGTAGATGAATGTGTGGCAAGATTGGTTGTGTGGGTGTGAGGATCGGATGTGGGGGAAGTTGTAGGGGGTGTGACGTGGTGTGGGTTACGGAGACTGGCATGACTGGCCTGGGAGATGTGATCATAAAGGGGTGAGTGTGTGTCAAGGACTGGAAAGGGCCGGGATGCTATGAAACTCGGGAGAAGAACGAGGGAGAAGGGTGTAAGTGAAATAACTCGACAGGAGGGCGAGTGAGAGGCCGATTGAGGCGAAGTGTAATGGGTTTTTTTTTTTTTTTTTACGTTCAGGCCGATAGCGCCTGTAGGCACACTTCAATGAGTGTATGGGAAGCGCTGTTCAGCTTCACCCATCAGTGGCGCAGTATCACCCCTGAAGCTCATGTGTGTAACCACCTAGAACCTGGTTATCATGGTGACACATGTAGGTAACTTGAAACCACTCGACAGATGGCGAAGTGTTTTAAGGCTACCACCTTATCCACTACGCCACCGCCTAGTGTGGCATGATAACCGTGTGGCGTGGTACATGTGGAGGTAATCGGTTAATTTTTGTCCATTACAGGAGTTGGTGATCCAAAGGCCGTGACTGCAGCGATCCCGTGCGTCCTGCACCATCAGGGAAGGACTCCGGCTTCGCACTGCGCCTCCACTGACCTTCTCCCCATCACCCTGCCAACTCCGGCGTCCTCCCCCGCTACCGCTACTCGGCGGATGGGTTCCGCCTCGCATTGGGCCTTCACTGCAGTCCCGCTAACACGTGCCGCCGTCGCCGCTACTGGCACTGAGGGACTTCGCCTCGCAGCGGCCTGGCAAACACCTGCAACATACCACTACCGCCGCTGCCGTCCAGTGAGATTCATCGCAGACATCCTGCCATTCAACGCCTGCTGCCACCACCTCCTCTACCTCCTTATGGTCTTGTCACTGTACTTGGAGCTGTTGTCATGATTTTATAATAAATTGTGAAGAATTCTTTATTGTTTTGGTGAATTTCCTTTCCTGGTAATATTTGTGGGTGGTTTCAGTGAGTAATCACCTCAAGCTGGCTTAGGTCAGTCTCGCACACCAATATTGCCTCCATTAAACCTCCTTTCACTCTTAAACAATCAACACGCCAGAAATAAAAATGCTAATCTCAAACTTTTATCATAAGCAATACAACAAAAATGGAGAGAATGAACTGAAAATATTCAAGCAATACAACAAAAATGGAGAATGAACTGAAAATATTCAAATGTGGGGAAAACAAAATAAAGCTAAATTAAAAAAAAAAAAAATACAAAATACTGCTCAACTGGCCAAAAAAAATTGATCCCTAAAACCAGCAAAAAATGGTCAAAAAAAGCAAACAAAAAAACCAAAATGGGCCCCATACTGCAACTACTGGCCAAAAACCAGCAAAAATGGTCAAAAATAAGCAAAAAAACCCAAAGTGGGCCCAAAAAATGTAATAAATGTACTTAAGTCGAAAATACTCGAAAGAGTCTCCGGAGACGAGGCAGATGCATATTGGAGCTAAAATTAAATGCGAGGGGCTCCCTAGACTTTTATTTAATAACAATTCTTTATTTACATTATTATCACATTGCTTGGAAGTCTACACAAATTTTCAACTTAGTATAAAAACAATCACATTGCTTGGAAGTCTACACAAATTTTCAACTTAGTATAAAAACAGAAATGTCTACACAAAATTTTTAGTATAAAAACTGAGAAATGTCTACACAAAATTTTAACTTAAAAACACTGAGAAATGTATGGAGGTCACAAGATTAATGGGCAGTCTTCACAGTATAAAAACTGAGAAATGTCTACACAAAATTTCAACTTAAAAACACTGAAATAAATGTATGGAGGTCACAAGATTAATGGGCACAGTCTTCACTATTTCAACCCCCTTCAAAGGTACTGGGACACATTTTTACCCTGAGATCTCTGTACCATTAGACCATTTTATTTATTAGGAAAGGCTTATAGACAGACATCAGAAGGTTAATGGTCAGTTTTCACTATCTTAACCCCTTCAGTAATGAAACAAATTTTTACCTTGACATTTGTGTACCATTAGACCATTTTATTGACATTAGGAAAGGTATATAGAGGGTAGAAGATTAATGGCCACAGTCTTCACTATTTTAACCCCTTCAATACTGGGACACCTTGAGATTTGTGTACCATTAGACCATTTTATTGACAGTAGGAAAGATCTATAGCCATCAGAAGATTAACGGCCACATTCTTCACTATTTTAACCCCTTCAGTACTGGGACACATTTTTACCTTGAGATCTGCATACCATTAGACCATTTTATTGACATTAGCAAGGGTCTTTGGAGGTAACAAGATTAATGGTCACAGTTTTCACTATTTTAACCCCTTCAGTACTAGGAGACATTTTTACCTTGAGATTTGTGTACCATTAGACCATTTCATTGCCATTAACAAAGGACAATAAACATCAGAGGATTAATGGCCATAGTCTTCGCTGAGGCCATCAAAAAATCTGAACAAATTTTCAACTTCACAAAATATTTTTAAACAATTTTTCAAGTTAACAAATATTCAAAGATGAAAATGTTTGGTTTTGAAGTGGTGACACAATCTTACAAACCAATGCTTTCTCAAGAGAGAGAGAGAGAGAGAGAGAGAGAGAGAGAGAGAGAGAGAGAGAGAGAGAGAGAGAGAGAGAGAGAGAGAGAGAGAGAGAGAGAGAGAGAGAGAGAGAGAGAGAGAGAGAGAGAGAGTTCTAAAGGCAGAATGACAAGATTTCTACAATACTAACTAGAGAAACATTCTTGAAAACCCTGCCAATCATCTCTGGCCTTGGAAAATAGTCATGGTGGAGAATAAAGCATTTTCAAGAATGTTTTTACAGTTCTAAAGGCAGAATGACAAGATTTCTATATTATGAACTGGAGAAACAGTCTTGAAAATCCCGCCAGTCATCTCTGTGGCCTTGGAAAACAGTCGTGGTGAGTGAATAAAGCATTGTTAAGGCTAATTTTATGGTTCCAGAGGCAGAGTGACAACATTTCTACATTATTAACTGGAGAAACACTCTTGAAAACCCTGCCAGTGATCTTTGTGGCCTTGGAAGTCATGTTGGTGAGAGAGTAAAGTGTTTGTGAATACAGGCCTTTGTCTGACACACAAGCAGCAACATTTACTTCAATGCACTTTCTTCATTCCCTCTGATCTAAGTAAGTGAATGAGTGAGTGACTGCTGAGTGAATCTCTTAACAAACACACTGCATCTTTGTCCTGAGAATCCAACACTTGCTTCACAAATTCATGAGGGGGATTAAAATAGTGAAGACTGTGCCCATTAATCTCGTGACCTCCATACACCCTCCCTAATGTCAATAAAATAGTATTACCATAGCCAAACTTTCTTCAAATGCCATAAAAAACATGCCAAATGGTCTTAAAATACCATAAAAACACGCCAAATAGTCTTAAAATGCCCTGAAAAATATGCCAAACTTGTCTTAAAATGTCTTTATAAAAAAAATAAATAAATAAATAAAAAAAAAAAAAAAAAAAAAAAAAAAAAAAAAAAACATGCCAAACTGCTAATCTATCTTAACTGTTCTTCATGGCTCCAGGTGTTGTCTTGTACTCTGGGTGTTGCTGATGCCTGTAGGTGTTGTAGAAGGCTTATGTTGTGTTGTGGCTTGGCTTGACTTGGCTTGGTGGTGCAGTGTTCCAGCAGCAGTGTGTCTCCTTAGCAGCATTCAGGGACTCTTGGCTTGACTTTCCTGTAATGAGAGGTGCACTGTTTACATTGAGTCACCTTCACTATTTTGTAAACTGAACTGAACTAAACCAAACATAACTGAACTGAACTTAACCTAACTTAACTAAACTGAATCGAAATGAACCTAACTCAAAACAACCCAGCATAACCCAACCCAACCCTTTACCTTTACCGAGGTGCCTGTCATGTGACGTCGGCGACCATGGAACACCATCCTCCTCTGTTTTGAGCCACTCTAACCTGATCCACAGTTGTCCAGCCATCACCGACGTGTTCCACCAAAGTGTCCATAAACTTGACCCTCTGTCTTCCTCTCGCTGGTTCCTTCTACTCTCCCCAACAAGCATTCTCTCCCCAGTCCATGTCCTCTTAGTACATGGCCCACAAAATTTAGGTGTCTCCTCCTGATACTCTTCACCAGTGTTCTTTCCATTACTACTATTCTCAATCTCTCTTCAGTAGTGCTCCATGCAGTCCAAGGGATTCTCAGCATTCTTCGCATGAACCCCATTTTTACTGCTTCTAACCTTTTGATCATGTTCTTCTTTATCGTCCATGTCTTAGAGCCATACGTTAATGTGGACCATACATAACACTTGAGTATACATTGTCTTAGAGTTATATTCATGCTAATATTGGTCAATATCTTTCTTAAGTGTCTGAAGGCTGTCTTTGCTATTCCAATTCTTCTTTTTTATTTCATTTTCACAATTTGCCTTTTCTGTGATAGTACTTCCTAGAGAGGGAGGGAGGGAGGGAGTGAGTTAGGAAGGAAGGAAGGAAGGAAGGAAGGAAGGAAGGAAGGAAGGAAGGAAGGAAGGAAGGAAGGAAGGAAGGAAGGAAGGAGGAGGAGGAGGAGGAGGAGGAGGAGGAGGAGGAGGAGGAGGAGGAGGAGGAGGAGGAGGAGAACATATCAAACTATCAAACTGTCTTAAAAATGTCCATAAAACATGACAAACTGTCTTAAAAATGTCCATAAAACATGATAAATGCCCTCAAAACCTGCCAAACTTTCTTAAATTGCACTCAAAACATACCAAACTGTCTTAATATGCCATCCAAACTTGCCAAACTGTCTTAAAATGCCCTCAAAGATTTCAAACTGTCTCAAAATGCCTTCAAAACATACCAAACTGTCTCAGTAAGGCCATAAAACATGACACACTGTTTTAAAATACCCTCAAAAAATGCCAAACTGTCTAAAATGTCCTTAAACCATGCCAAACTGTCTAAAATTACCCTTAAAACATGCCAAACTATTTAAAAATACCATCCAACAAACGCATTTACAATTCACTAAAAAAACACTGTATACACTGATCCCAACACCACACCACAAAACACACCACACACACACACCCGACACACACACAAACGACTTAAATAACTTAAATAATGACCCCAAAATACCATGGAACACCTCAAAATGCCAGAAAACATACCCAAAACTCAATAGAAAGACCCAGTACACAAAAATCACATAAAACACTAAAATTTAACCCAAAACACACTCAAAACACAATGCAACACCTCACAATGCTGGAATATACACCCAAAACTCACTACAAACACTCAATACACACGAAAATAACTTGAAATACTCAAAACTGCTCCAAAAAACACTCAAAACACCATGCAACACCTCAAAATGCCCTCAAAACACACTCAATATATGCAGATACTCAAACACATCTCTACACCACACTCAAGGCACGTCAAATACACCTAATAGAATTAAAACACACTGGACACGTGGTGATAAATGTGTGATGTGCAAACAACAATACTCACATCACGGTCAATCAACACTTTATTCTGGGCTTGCTTCGTTGTAGTCACTCCTGTGGGAGGAATACAATGCCGTCCTGTTCAATGGTGCATGCAGCCGCTCGCTCCCTTCTCCCGTTCTCCTCAGTGCCTGTTGTCTTGTGGTACACTGGCTGGGTTGGGGAAGCTTGCGTGGATGATAACACATCGACGCATCTTCAGGAACCCGACAAACATCTGTACAGTGAACATGTTGCAGGTGAGATGAAAGGAAAGGTATGAAGTGTGAGTCCGCTAACTATACACTAAAGGAATATTGTCAGTGTGTCAAGAACAATTTAGGAAGTGTTTAAAGTTTGCTACAATCTCACCCACTACTTAATTACGCCATCTTTGCCACAGCACAGCCACAGCACATCCACAGCATAAAGGAGTGAAAAACTACTTACTTGACTTAGCCCAACAGCAAAGCAAAGAACCCCAAGGAGCCCAGCACAACACCCACCACCATGCCAGCTTGGGGACTTGACACTTCAATGACCGTCTTCTCCTGACCGTTGGTGATGCTGGTGGGCGGATCGAACACTGCTGAGAGGATGGTCCACAGGGAGAGGATCTGGGCGACTCCACGCACTCGTCAACGTCTGAGGGTGGAGAATTACACTCTCAGAAACAGATTTATTACAACTTAAGGATACAGGTTAAAAAGAGGAGGTAACGAGAGATTTACACGCATTTCAGGAACACATATTCAACAATACATTAAGGAAAACTACAAAAATTATATCAGTACTCATGAGAAATGCATATGACTAGATAAAATTATACTTAATCATAAAGAACAACTTATCCACACATCGCTAATTTCAGTCATACTCGTGAGACAAAATATATGTTGATGTATGCCAAGAATAACAAAAGTACCCTTGAATACCACACTAACTTCTTTAGGCTACTGTTAAATGTAGTGGTGAATGGCTGACAAGTTTAAGACAGACCGTAGTAGAGTAACAGTGACAGTCCAGCCTTCACACTTGAACTTCCTGACGAGTCTGTACCCTGCATGGCCGGCACTGGCAGTAGTAAGTAGTAGCAGACTAGCAGTATGACTCTGGAGTGTTGATGCACACACACCCGACATTCTTCTCCCGGCACTCGTCAATGCCACACAGCTGCACAAACTCATCTTGCCACAACAAAGGCATTTGCTTCAGTAGTGTCAAATTGTGATTTTGTATTATACTGTATACAATGTAAGAAAACCTGCAACTTTTATATGAAACAATGGAGTTGATGGCATGAGCTAAGCCTTGCGTGCCAGAGTGACAAAATCAAGGCCTTCTCCTCAGCTCTCCGTTACTGCAGTAGTCACTGAAGCCGTCACACATGCGCTGCTTCGGGATGCCATTCCCACCGCCGTAGGAAAACTGACTGTCTGAGGCACATAAGTCGTTGGTCTTCCGTGCGGCGTGCGGGTGTCGTCTGCAGGTCTGTCTACCAGCATTGCATTGTGTGAGTGAAATGCACACACACACACACACACACACACACGGTAGCCCAGTGGTTAGAGCGCTGGCTTCACAAGCCAGAGGACCGGGGTTCGATTCCCCGACCGGGTGGAGATATTTGGGTGTGTCTCCTTTCACGTGTAGCCCCTGTTCACCTGGCAGTGAGTAGGTACGGGATGTAAATCGAGGAGTTGTGACCTTGTTGTCCCGGTGTGTGGTGTGTGCCTGGTCTCAGGCCTATCCGAAGATCAGAAACAATGAGCTCTGAGCTCGTTCCGTAGGGTAACGTCTGGCTGTCTCGTCAGAGACTGCAGCAGATCAAACAGTCAAACACACACACACACACACACACTCATGACCCTTTTTCTACACAAAAACTACTCAAAGCATTCAATATTATCCGAAAGCACACTAAACTCATCATGAAACACTTCAAAATGAAACCAAACACACACACACACACACACACACACACACACACACCGCGTAGTGTAGTGTAATGTAGTGCACGCTCGACTCACACTCGAGAGGATCCGGGTTCGAATCCCGGAGGCGGCGAGGCATATGGGCAAGCCTCTTAATGTGTGGCCCCTGTTCACCTAGCAGTAAATAGGTACGGGATGTAACTCGAGGGGTTGTGGCCTCGCTTTCCAGCAGACGACCGAGGTGAATTACACACACACACACACACACACACACACACACACACACACTCCATTATAGACACAATTTATAATGAAATCATCCCCACACACATCCAAGAGACCCCTAATACAAACCAAAACCACTTAAAACATTCAAATCTAACTCAAAACACACTCAAAACACCATGCAACACCTCAAAATGCCCCCAAAACACATTCAAAACATGCATATACTCAAACAGACCTCCACACCACACTCAAGGCACGTCAAATCCACCTAGGAGACTTGAAACACAAAACATACTTATAACACCCCCAAAACACCCTGCAACATACTTAAAACACCCCATATACCCCAAAACCAACAGTATGCATTGTAAAGATCGTTAGGATTAAAAGGGTCACTTACCTAAATATGCCACCTTGGTTCCTTCTCCTATTCCGCCTCTATTTCTCGTTTCTTCTTCGTCCTCCTCCTTTATTTCTCCTTCTTGTTCCTTTTATTGCTTCCGTCTTCACGTCTGAGCCTAGAAACACATCGAAACACAAGATATTAGACAAAATATTGAAGAAAATGGAGGGTGACTTAAGTATTGTGGCTTGGCTTCTCCTCCTCTTCTTCGTCTCTTTCTCCTTCCTTCAACCTCATCCCCCTTTATTCCTCCTTTCTACTTCCTTCTGCTACTACTATCTACACACATGAACCTAGAAACACACGAAAGCACGTAGAAATCACTAGATATTATGCAAAATATTGACGAACTGCGGGTTTGGAAAAGAGGCGCCAGCCTGGGGCTATGGTGAGTCACCACCTGGGCTGTGGTCATCACAAAGAACGGGAGTGGGGTTTACTCGGCTAAATTACGTAAATCATTTCGTTTTAAAAATGACTTTTCGAAAAAACGAAGCCATGGCCGAATGCTTGTTATTTTAGGACGTGATAAATACTAAAACTAATTTCAAAAATATCAAAACAACTCCAGCTTACCTAGTTTTTAAAATATGTCTAAATTAAGTATGCTAAACATAAAACAACATTTAACACCACATACTTAATGGTGTCATTTGTTTTAATGGAATGGTGCACATGGCTGGCTGGCTGGCTGGCTGGCCACAGGAAGGCCTAGCTCGTTCTTGCACATCCCTCCTCCCATCATCTCACTTTCTCTTGGAAAAGTGCCGCCAGCCATGGAAAGAGGCGACGGCGTTAGCGAGTGGTGAGGGAAGCAGCACGCTGGCATGCATTCACTTTACACATTACTACTACAAGTATTTCCATGCAACTATATTGTGGTATCGTGTCACCTCAGACGCTGTGGCGCCATGCAACAAATTGTTCACTAATATCACTTCACTTGCAAACCAGATATTGTTTTGCATCTCTTTCAACTGATATGAAAACAGGTCGATACATTATGCATTTTATTATATCAAGAGATATTGTGTAGCCATTACAAAAATACAGGAGCATCATTCACAAGATGTTGTCATATCAATAGGTATGAAAAATAAATACAAGCAACAAAAACTGCACCACGTTACAAGTCATTGGCAAGAAACTTAAATTAAATATTGAATTGAAACTCACAAAACATCATCTTTGGAAACACGTAACAATACCTTTGTGCTTCACCACAGAAAACTTTTGTGGCCTATCTTGGAGACACACAAGAAGGAACAGAAACAGACAGAGCCACGTCTACATCACACCTTGCAATAGTGTGAGTGACAACCACCACCACTACTACTACTACTACTACTACCCTTAACAACTACTACTTGGTACGAATTACTACTTTCATGGCCTGGCAGCAAGACACACTCTCTTTAATGCTCGTTATACCTATCACATATTAATATTTACGTACTATTTTCACTCTCATACGTCAAGAAAACCTAACAATAAGTGAATGGCCTTATAAGTACCTTTAATTCAAGAAGATAAGGCAGTTTGGAGGTTGTGGTGAAGGCTGGTGATTGGTGCTGCTTGAAAACTGTTGGTGATATAGCAACACATCACTTGTGTGTGTGTGTGTGTGTGTGTGTGTGTAAGCATGTTTTGGATGTGTTTATGGGTGTTTTCAGTGTGCTTACGAGTGTTTTCCGTATATAAAAGTGTCTTTTGAGTGTGTGTGTGTGTGTTTGTTGTGATCTTGTCATTTTGAAATTTCTGTGTCATGTTGTGGTCAATAAACATCTGAATCTGAATCTGAATCTGTGTGTGTGTGTGTGTGTGTGTGTGTGTGTGTAATTCACCTCGGTCGCCTCCTGATCACCCAGTATAACCACCGCCAGCACCACCACCCTTACCGTCACCACGACTACTGGACAACTGCCGCCCCATTTGTAGGCTGTAGCAGGCGGTGTCTGTCAAAGGAGCAGGTGTGTACAAATGTTTACAAAATCTCTTTTTAATTAGACACTATACTTGTATAAACGCCACATAATGATTTACTGGTTATTGTGACATCTTTCCCTTCGTTACTGTGTCCAGCTATGATTATTTGCCAAAGCAGGATATATTAAAATTGTATCTTTTTGTGCAGCGATTGTTGGCATCTCCCTCGGTGCTTAAGAGGTAGACTACACTATTTCTCTCATTCCCTATTTCTATCGCCTGATTGTACGAGTATTTCTGCCAATAAATAAGGGTGAAGTGGTGATAAGTAGAGGAATATACACGTTTTTCAATTTTCATTCACATCTACCTTGACAATTATTATACACAAATTTATTGACTTATCTATCTACCTACCTATCTATCTACAGGCGTTTTCATTAGCGTCACCGCAAGGCCAAACATGTTTGAGTTCACACTGAACAGGACGGTGGTGAGGACACCGTCGGTGATGCCAGACGACCGTGTCACTGAGATCTCAATCCCTGGGGGAAGTTATGGTACACATGAGTCACCTGACTCAGCGCTGTGGTCAAGACGTAAACACACCAGCATGGTGGATCAGTTTGGAGATTTATTCCTTGATGGGGAGTATTATAGGTCACCAGTGTTTCACCAGTTGTATATCGAGGGCCGAGCAGCGCAATACTCATAAAAAACAATAGGTCTTCAGTCCTTGGAAGTGGTTTGATATACGCGGGCTTGTATTGATGATGTTCCATTGTTGATGTATGGCTGCGGTTTTCTGACGCCTATATAATTGAATTACGTCAATATTTAGCAGATAATGTATTTTACCATCATTCATTAATTCAAGATATAAGGATTTGCAACAATATCATTTTTTTTTCACCTAATAATAGAAAAGTAACTCCAGTATTGTATCAAAGTCACGACTAGAAGTATGGAATCGGACAACACCCACAACAAGGACGATGGATGCGACATGTCACCAGCTATCGTGCACCAGCTCCTTAATCTATTTCCCACCGATTTTTTTATATCGGTTCTCTCCAGTATGCTGCACAATATGTAAACGTAACTCTACATCTACAGTACCCACTTCTATGGTCTAACATACGTCTTACTATTTAGTTTTATTTGAAATGTAACTTCTTAATCTCAGTCAATCTATCAGATGATATAGTATACAACTGTGTGAGTGCATCAGTGAAAAAGAAGAGAAGAACACGAAAGAATAGAAGAAATTAAGAATATAACAAACTATCTTATCAAAACATAGCCAAGTAGTTTTCAGAAAAAGATAATAGTTGACATTGTGCAAGGTGAATACTATACAATATACAGGAATGAACATCGAGATAAGACACTTGTTCTGGTTCACCAATAGACACCACATACTTAATGGTGTCATTTGTTTTAATGGAATGGTGCACATGGCTGGCTGGCTGGCTGGCTGGCCACAGGAAGGCCTAGCTCGTTCTTGCACATCCCTCCTCCCATCATCTCACTTTCTCTTGGAAAAGTGCCGCCAGCCATGGAAAGAGGCGACGGCGTTAGCGAGTGGTGAGGGAAGCAGCACGCTGGCATGCATTCACTTTACACATTACTACTACAAGTATTTCCATGCAACTATATTGTGGTATCGTGTCACCTCAGACGCTGTGGCGCCATGCAACAAATTGTTCACTAATATCACTTCACTTGCAAACCAGATATTGTTTTGCATTTTTTTTTTTTTTTTTTTTTTTTTTTTTTTGGCCATCACCCTGTCTTGGGTATTAGGCCATTTATTTATTTTTTAACTTTTTATTTTTTTAATTTCTTTTAAAATAAAGCCTTTTTTTTAACGTATATACAATTTTTTTTTTTATTTATTTATTTATTTATTTATTTTATTTTATTTATTTATTTTATTTTTTATTTTTTTTTTTTTTAAATATTTTAACAGTAAGTGACTTCACATATTCTCATGCACGCTTCATTCACACAGGATCCTATACCTATCACAAAACTATTGTCCTTTGTCAGGGCATGGGGAGGGAGGATAAATCACAATCACACAGGGTGGCTACGTAGTATCACTACGTATTGCATATATACATGAAGGGAAAACATTCACATTAGATCACGCAAAATTGGAAACATACACACTTTCATACTTTTATTTACATAAATATATAGAATAAATACATGGAATAAATAACATAATATATACACATAAATCACAACTCTCTGATTAAATTGGCCTCAGTCAGGTAAATCATCAATCTATCGACCACATCCGGGTGTTCATCACCCAGGAGGGTGGTTTGCGTTAGCGGGAGGCCGCGACCCCGGCAATACGCCGCCAAGGGCCGCCTCTCCTCACGATAACGCACACAGTGAAGCAGGATGTGCTCGACAGAGAGTGACATTACAGCTGGAACACTGTGGTGGGAAGGCGTTGGCTATGTAGGGGAGCATGTGGGTGGGGAGGGTGCAGCCCATCCTGAGGCGTGCGAGGACCACCTCCTCCCGCCTTGTGGGGCGATTGGAGGAGGCCCACTCGCCCAGGATAGGTTTGGTGGTGTGGAGGTGGAGGTTGTCCCAGTGACTCTGCCACAGGAGTTTTGCTGATGATTTAACAACTGAGAGACATGACTGCAGATCCCGACGGAGGTTCCACGCTCCCTCGAGCTCTGCAGCAGACCGAGCTAGCATGTCAGCCTGTTCATTCCCGCGTATATTGGAATGTCCAGGCACCCAAACCAGTGAGAAGGATTTATGACATGAATTCAGCTTATTAATGATGTTGCCCTGGATTTCATTTGTATCCGTGCGGCCGGACTCTATTGCCTGAAGGGCTGACATAGAGTCCGAAAAAATGACAATTGAATTATGAATTGAATTTAAAGCATAATCTATGGCTTTGTCAATAGCAAAAATTTCAGCAGAAAAAACCGATGTATGGGTAGGCAGCCGGAACCTGAGGGCACATTCACACGACCATACACTTGCGCCCACACATTCACCTGTCTTGGAGCCGTCTGTGTAGAGATGTAGGGATGGAGGGAGGCCAGCGACTAGGGCTCGGAAGTGGTGTTGGAGCTCCACCTCGGTAACCACAGCCTTCTTCCCCTGAAGCCAGTTGATGTTGAAGGTGGTGGTGGGAAGTTTCCATGGGGGAAGGGTGGGCAGCACGAGCTGGTCCGCATCGTCCAGTCTCACGCCCGTTTGCTGGCAGAGCGTGTGTAGTCTGACTGAGACTGGACGGCGGACCGCATTGTGGAGGTGGTGGTGCTGCCATATAATCTTGTTTGCTGTGTTACCGAGGGAGCTTTCCGAGCCGCTTTTATCCCATGAGATAAAAGGAGGGCGTCGCGACGTAGTTGTAGCGGTGGTGTATTGGCCTCAACCTCCATCCGCGCCACACGAGTGCAGCGCAGGGCTCCAAGACACATTCGCACACATTCATTCTGCAGTACATCCAATCTCCTCAGTGTTGGTTCCGACGCAGACCCATACACCAGTGAGCCATAGTCTAAATGAGAACGAATTAAGGACTTGTACACCATTAATAAAGATTTTCTGTCTGCTCCCCATGAAGTACCAGAAAGGTATTTGAGGACATTGATCTTTTACGACAACGAATGAGCAATTCATTAACATGAGTCTTCCAATTGAGTCTGCTATCAAAATGCAGACCCAAGAACTTGACTGAATTTTGAAACGGTATCGGTTGGCCTTGAAGAGTTATTTGCAAATCAGGTACGTTACGTCTAGTGAAAACAACACCGATACACTTAGCAACTGAAAACTTAAATCCCCATAATGAGGCCCAATGCTGGACGGAATCAAGAGCATCCTGAATCCGCCCGCTGAGAATTGTGCGTTAGGCGAGGAGTGCCATAACGCACAATCGTCGGCGTACAATGAGTATTTAAGATTCCTTGGGACGGGAGTTGTTGACAGAATATCATTAATCATTATACAAAATAAAATGGGACTAAGAACACTACCCTGCGGCACCCCGTTCTCCTGGACGAAAACGTCCGAGATTACGTTACCAGGAAGCTTGACAGAGAATGTTCTGTCCTGAAGAAAATTATAAACAAAAATGGGCAAGTTACCTCTGAAGCCATGAGCGTAGAGTTTCATGAGGATGCCGTGTCGCCATGTCATGTCGAAGGCTTTGTGGATGTCTAAAAACACCCCTATCATGAATTCTTTTTGGCAAAAGCCTCTGAAATGCAATGCTCCAGGTGTGTTAGGTGATCCATCGTGCTTCGGTACTTCCGAAAGCCCGACTGCTGATCACCTAACAGACCCTTCGCTTCTAAAACAAAAAGTAGCCTTCGCTTTACCATACGTTCCATGACCTTACATAAACAGCTCGTGAGCGCAATAGGACGAAACGCACTGGGGTCCGTAAGGCGTCCAGTCTTTTTGGGGATTGGGATTGTGTGAGCGAAGTGCCAAGACTGAGGGAAAGTGTAGGTGGTCCATATTCTATTGTAGAGCGTTAATAATTTTGAAAGGGAGTGGTGGCCGAGATTTTGTAACATGATATATGAAATATTGTCTGGACCAGGACTGGAGCCTTTACAGGATTTCAGGGCAAAGAGGAGTTCATCCAACGTAAACTCTGTGTTGTAGTCTGAGTTTACGCCTCCTGTGGCAAAGTTTGGGACAGTGAGTTCTGCAGCCTCCTTCCTTGGAAGGAAGGTAGGATCATAGTAAGTTGTGCTGCTGGCCTGATGGAATTGGTGGGCTATGGCATTTGCTATTTCTGTTTTGTTATCAATTATAATATCATTTATTTTAAGGGTGGTGATAGGAATATATGGTTTTCTGTTATTTAAGATATTTATTGTTTGCCATACTTTGGAGAGAGGAGTGGTGCGGTTAATAGATGATATGAATTGTCTGAATGAGTCTTTCTTTGCATTACGGATGACTTTCCTTGCCTGAGCCCTTGCCTTTTTATAGGCTATGAAATTAGCTTGACTGGGCTGCTGGCTGAAGTACCTGTATCGTCTATTGCGCTCACGAAGTGCTTGTCGGCAATCCGTTGTCCACCATGAGACTCCATGCTTAGTGTAAACTGCAGAAGTCTTCGGAATACAAGCCTCAGCAGCGTGTAATATGGATTGTGTTGCGTTGCTGACCATCGTGTCAACGTCCTCGCCAGATATATCCACGTCGGCAACCCCACGGAAGGTTGCCCAGTCTGCTCTCTTGAAGTTAAACTTGGGAGGGCGGGGGGTGGGCGGGATGTCGCGTACATAAGAGATGCAGATGGGCAGATGGTCACTTCCGTGGAGTCGTCGATGACTTCCCAGGAGAAGTCAGGAGTATACCTGGCGAGAGCAACGACAGATCAATGGCAGACGCGTTACCAGTCCGATCATCTACACGAGTCGCACTTCCATCGTTCAGAAGACAGAGGTTTGTCTGTAATAAAATGTTTACTATCTGCTCCCCACGTACACTTGACCTCTCACTTCCCCATTGTTGATGATGGGCGTTAAAGTCGCCAACAACTAGCCTGTTGCCCGGAAGCTGGCTAATAAGAGATGTAATGTCATCATCAACAATGGAGGTATTGGGAGGCAAGTAGAGGAACAGATAGCCAGATACGTGTCGTTGAATCTCACCCTGCACGCGACCGCTTCCAGAGGTGTATTCAACGTCACTTCTGTTTGTGTCAGTGTTTTGTGTATGTATATAGCAACGCCGTGTCCCTCATATCTTCTATACGGATGGTAGTGTTTTAGCACTGCAGGATCAGGCTGATCCTGTAGTCTCGTCTCTTGTAGACAAATAACGGACGGCCTGTGTATGTTCACTAAAAGTGACAAATATGGATCTTTATTCCGAATACTTCTGCAATTCCACTGTAACACCTTGAACATTATGGCTTAAGAGTTGTGGTGGCGGCCGTTTTCTTAGTCCTTTTGCGCTCAGAGGCGCTGCCGGGGGACCTCTCCCGGCCCTTACTAATGGTGACATCCATCGATTCATCAATTGTTAACTCCCCGGAGCTCGTCGAGAGGGAGCGAGCGTGTGAACTCCTTCTCGACGGCGCGGGAGCGGCGACGACATGAGAAGGGCGTTGACGTTCAAGCTTTGTTAAATTTAATTTATTAGACTTGTCTGTCTTCTCACCCTTACTGGGAGTACGAGAAATAGCAGACAGGTATGGAGCAGAGGAAGTTATAGGAGTAGAGGTTTTAGTAGTAGTAGTAGTAGATTTAGCAGATGATGAGGCAGAGGTTGAAGGGGAATCAGTGGTGGTAGATGGAGCAGGCAGCAGGTCGCTGAGGTCAGTCTGGATAGCAACAGTACACATCTTAGGTGGAGCCCTTACTGTTGAAGCGTAGGAGACGTTTGAAGCAGGCGCGGCCTGCGTCTGCTTCACTCGCATCCTTGCTTCATAGTAAGAGATCCTTCAGTAGCCTTAACCGTGCAGACCTCTTTCTCCACTTTCCACGCGGGACAATCGCGTGAAAAAGTGGAGTGAGCACCTTCACAATTACGGCACTTCTCTACCAAGGATGTGCACTGCTCCACAGAGTGGCCCTCTCCTGCGCATCTACCGCAGTAAGCGTGGGAAGACCGACAAGCGTTACCATGGTGACCATAAAGCTGGCACTTGAAACAACGGAGAGGATTCGGAATGTAGGGACGAACGGGAACCGACTCGTACCCTACATGAATCCTCTCTGGCAACTTAGCAGCACTGAAGGTGAGAATGACTGATGCTGTGCTCCTTCTTGTACCGTCAACCATTTTAGTAATTTTCCGAGCCTCAATGACATCCTGATCAGTCATGCAATCGACGATCTCGGTCGGTTCCATATCCACAAAATCGCGGTGGGAAGCGACTCCCCGACACGAGTTCATGGACACTGGAATCGAAGCCTCGATCTCGATGTCATGAATGAACCGGAGCTTCAACAATGATTTAACTTGATTTACGTTAAGTGTCTGAACAAGTAGATCACCACTAGCAAGTTTTTCACATTAACGACATTTCCTATGTTACAGTCAATGACCTTCTTTATTATAAAAGAATTAACAGTAGACAGGCGGGTGTTCGTCTTGGAATGTAGAGTCACATACGTCGCTTTAGAGGGGTCAATAGACAGTCTGGCAGTCGGGGGTCGTCGATCAGTGTCCTCCCTCCCCCTTACGGGGGGAGGGCAGGAAGGTCCGTCAGGCATGGAGGGGGGTACACCCCCCTCCTGCAGGAGGAGCAGGACACAAGTGGGAGGTGGTCAGGAGGAGTTACCTAATGTCAGATTGTCCTGCCAAACCACTCTAAGGGGCCGGACGGTGTTAATTCACCCCAAAAGCACGCTCACTGAGGCGGATCCTCCGTAGGTGTGAGAGGAAAGACAATCTGACAACCGGGCAACAGACACCTTCTGTTGCCGCTAAGGAGAGGACAGTGAAAGGGCAAAGCTAAAAACACGGGACAATGGGAAACCTAACTTTATTTGACTAATACCTAAGCCTGATGGGCGTACAAAAAGTCCACACAGAGGTGGGTGAAGGACAGAGCGTAGGACACGTGTTTGTAGCACGGTGTCTAGGCCTATATATATATATATATATATATATATATATATATATATATATATATATATATATATATATATATATATATATATATATATATATATATATATATATATATATATATATATATATACACTACTAAAAGAAATTTAAAGAGCATATAGGTAAAGAAAATTGATTTCTTATGGCAAATCCACAGAGCTATGATTACATTGTCTGGGTTCATACAAAGAGAAATTAACTTAATGAGAATTGCTGAGTGTCCTGGTACCAGTGGCACCAGCGACATATGCAGGTGTGATGGAAAGAAACACTAGGGGGAAGCTTCCCTGTGTTTATTGTAGGAATACAAAATACTTGGTAGCGAGCGCGTGGAGGCTTGATGAGTAGCTGGTGGCCAGAGACTTGTAGTCTGGGCGCCTTGAATGAAGCTTGTAGCTTGCGTGATGATGCAGAATTACAGTCTACACACTGGAGTGTGACTGTAGACAGTAGAGGTTGACAGGAGAACCAGTCAAAGAAAGGCAGGCAAGCAGATTGCCAGGCGAGCGTGAATGTACTCCAACTGAATGTGTGGCGTGGCGTGGGGTAGCGGAACAATACCCACGGCCGCACTACATCATACGGTAGAACATTACATTACGTAGTGTCCATCATATGAGAGTGAGTATACCGAATCAGGTAGCTTAGACGGTGGGCTCCACTCAAACATAACTAGACCAACTGGCCAGTGCTTCCACACCCAAAATCTTAAATTCCTTTAACCTCTCGCAAAATTTCCTTAGATTTCCTTGACCTCAATCCAACATTTCTTTATATTTTCTCTAACTTTCTTAGGTATATTTTTTGCATTCTTTTCATTCAAGCTAAACAGAGATTGTCATATAAAAGTACTATTTGTCTTTTTAATCGTTTAATTGATTGTTTAACAATTACTTTTTAATTCACAAAAATTCATGAAAATAATTCATAATTCATAAAAATAATTCATAATTCATAAAAATAATTCACATCTTGTTTAGTGTAAATAAATAAATCCTACATGCCAACTGAAATAAGTATTCTTTCTCTTTGGTACAATAAGACTATAAAAATATATGTTCCTTTCACATAAATTACACAAATTCCCATAGACCTCTGTAACACTGGACTCCCGTGTTATAGAGGTCCATGGTACAGGGTATATCCTACATGCCAATTCAAAATACACAATCTTCTCTTTGGTGCAATTAATAAGACTATGAAAATCTATATTCTGTGGTATAAATAAATATACTGTATCCTACATGCCAAAAAATACATTTTCTTCTCTTTGGGCATTGTTGCAATAAACAAAACTACAAATATAAAATCTATACTCCTGTCACAAAGGTAACACAACACAACTTTTCCTCTCTGGCAGAGTCTGGCTCTCCCCATCTCTTTCCTTATATGGCATACCAACAGTGATACTAAATCGTAAACATTATTTTTCCTTGAAACCACTTAGGAATAGTTTTCTGATATTTGAACATTCATCATTATCTGCACTGGCTTTCATTTTACTGTGGAGTCTAAGCATACTATGTGGTGGATCTATGACTGCACCCTGATGTTGAACTTTCCTCTGGAAAGCTGTCTTTGCTGTAATTAGACCAAGTACGCTTTCATTCTCAAGTGATGCTCGATGGTCATTCTTAATCAGTTTCAGCTGACTAAACAATCTTTCTACAGCTGCATTTGAGTAAGGGAGTGAGAACAACAGTGAAACCATCCTGCTGAGCTGTGGATTCTGTACATTCCCTGCTATATTTTTGGCTTCAAAAACTGATTGCCAAAACACACTGTGATCTAAACTTTTTGACACACTAGAACTCAGATAGTTGTCTCCATTCAAGGTCTGTTTGCTGTAGGTCAACAACATCCTTCAAGTATGGTAGCCTTTCAAAAATAAGGGCCAGTGAAGGAAGAGTTAGATTTTGGGCTACTTCAGGAGATAGGCAAGATAAGAAATCAAAATCTCCAATGTTATCAAATCTAGAGATAATCTGCCCTACACATTCTCTTAGAAAATCTCTGCAATGGGAATAAAACGATCAGGATGATCATATCCAAGTTCTCTGGCTATGCTCTGTACAGTACTAGTTGCTGCTAGAAAATTTGTATATTTCAATGAAATAAGCCAATTTACTTAGAATTTCCTTAGATTTAGTAATTTCCTTAACATGATCCTTGTGACATCAAAATTTCCCTAAAACAAGGAAATTTCCTTGAAAGTGGAAGCACTGCAACTGGCATCCCTGTACATAATGCTCCAGTAATGAGGGCCCAGAAACACTGGATCAATACATTATAATAAACATCTAAAAATATAAAAAGACGAATAGAATTGGAAGTTATTTGCCTTCAGTTGTGTTTGTAATATAACATTTATATAAGTATCTTACTAATCATAATGTACAGTATGTATTGCCCGTGGCATTATGCAACAGTCTTTTGAAAGGAAATAAATTGGCAGCTGTAACAGTATCAGCTGGCAAAGAATTAAAAATTGAGGTACATTTTACACGGAAGAGTCTCGTTCTACAATATAAACAACTATGAGGATGGAATATTTTGAAGGAACTTGCTACGCCACCAATTGAAGGAGCCACACAAAAAATATCAGGCACATTAATAGCTAATAGACCATGAAATATTTACCAGTTCTTGATTTAATTAACATCCCTGAACAGAACACAAGGCAAGGATATAGTCACTCTGCATAAGAAAGAATTTCCTTCCTAAAAATATTTTTTGTCCACCTACTTGACTCTTTCGGTCCCTTGCAAGTTGCACTATCATGTGTGAAGCCTTAATCCTTTTAGTGGTTAATATATCATACTATGTTGCATTTTCTAATTTCAGTTCAACTAAAATTAAGTACACCACTTCTCAAAAATCTTCTAATATTGCCACACAAGTACAACCGATCTACTTAGAAATGATTCGGCTCATCTCCGCAAATGCTTCATCAATATTAATCAGCATACAACTAAAACTTCCATGAATTCACAAGAGCTAAGATTATAGATTCAAACAGTTAGTCACTGGAAGACCGGCCACCTACCACGCCTGTGATACTCACACAAGACTACCCCAGGGCTCATAAGGATCCATACATCTTTGTGGCCTTAACACCAACAACAACAAAGCAACCCGCAGCACTTGTTACCTTTATGAAAAATGGGCGGTGGGGAAAGGGAAGGCTGAAAACATGAGAGAAATCTTCTTAAGTTACTCCTAAAAACGTTTTCTATGAAATTATTCTTTACAAACAGATGGCAGCACCGGCTCTGTCCTTCAACCTTTGAAATGCATGCCACAACTTCCTCTTTGTATATTCCTTGGATGCGCTAGACTTGTCCAGGTACCAGTAGTTCGGAGGAATATTGAATATTGACTGCCTATTCAGTTCGACATTCGCAAACCATCCATGCCCGAACCACACAAATTTTCACTATTTACATCGATTAGATGATCGACTTACAATATGAGTCGCGATCATGAAAATCTATTACAGTATTATCAATTACAATTTCATATACTTCAGAGAGAGAGAGAGAGAGAGAGAGAGAGAGAGAGAGAGAAAGTCTGGCCTCATGGATCGGTGGGTGTGCGGTGCGTCATGAGTGCATGGGAACGCGTTATCAGCCAGCACGACCGTCGTGCGAGGGCAGCGAGGACTTTGTCAAGTGCGGCGCGGGCCGGTGGCGGCGACCGGCGAAAATCAAGGATAATAAAATAGGCCTATTGATGGGAAAGAGTGTGTTGGTGACGACTGCATTCTGAAACACTTTTCCATCGCATCTCCACAAGATTCCAAAGGTTTTAACTAATGTTCCGGGAATTTTTAAAAGCGCTTTTATATTTAAAGTGACAGATGGCGTGTAATATAATGTATGCCGTGTAAGTATACGCTTATGACCGCTTTGTATTTGCGTGTTTTGTCTTTACCATAACAATGTGAATTATCTATAGTGTTTACTCTAACTACCTACTCGTCCGTAATAGCTATGAAGTCTTTTTGTTATGTATTCACATTTATTACCTTTTCTCTCGTTTCCAACTGCTACTAAAGCAGTGGATCAAAAATTTTGGGAGAGCCAACCTTCTTTGAGATGGTGGCGAGCCTGCAGCTGGGGGGCTTCGGGTGTGCGGTGTATAAGACCCTGATAATTTTCTTTTCTTAGACTAGCAATCTTGAGGACATTGTTAAGCTATATGCAAGACATTTTTTAAGTAATAATGTAATTCCTATGTGATAGAAAAGATATGGGTGAGCCTCAGCCCCTAACCCCGCCCCTCCCCCGCCTCCGTCTATATACTAAAGTTGTTTGTGCCTCAGGGTGAAGATAAAATTGTTGGCATTATAAATTTGACGTACTGTACTCGCATTTCTATCCATTAATGACAAAACTAGTTACTGCTTATTCAAAACAACCTATTTTCTATACTAAGAGCATAAACTCTATTGCTATCTGAAAATTCGTGTGATTTTTATGTAAAGACAGCATCGGTTAGACTTAAGAAGAAAGGACAAGTTGGATGGATGGATGGATTTTTGTTTAGGCGCAGGACAAGTTGGAAGCACGGAATGAACGGTCAGAGGCGAGGCGAGGAGAGACGATGACAGAATCTGAGAGTGAGGTGTGTAGGGGAGGAAGGAGTGCCAGTCAAAGAAGGAGAGGGAAAGATGAGAAAAGGAGGCAGGGAGGGGCAACAGTGAGGGCCAATAGGAAACGGAGAAAGGTCAGAGGGACGGGGAGGAAAAGGGTGTTCAGAGTGGAAGAGGGAGGTGACGCCACCATTCACCCCTCAGCCTCAGTTACCCGTGAACCATGGCGTGGTGTAGGTCCCTTACAGGGGTCCTATGGCTCGCCGCCCTCGTATCATACGCCACTGCACAAGTACTTACGCCGCCTTATTTTAATTTAGCCGAAAACCGTCGCATTACCGCCACGGCGACCTGCGGGGAGGGCGTCGCTGAGCCCGAGGAGTACTGCAAATTGGTGGGAGCGAATGCCGACAGCGGATCATCAACTACACTGATTCAACTGCAGGGAGGACAAGTAAGTGTGATGCGACAGTAATAGTAGTAGTATTACTAGTACTATAGTAGTAATAGTGGTAGTAGTAGTTGTAGTAGTAGTAGTAGTAGTAGTAGTAGTAGTAGTAGTAGTAGTAACAATTAGTTTACGTAAAGTCAAACAGCGGAGGTCGTCCACCACCACTTTGCAGATACCCTCATGATCTAGTTTCAGGTCACAACACGACGTCCCTCATTTTAATAAGAATGATAACAGTGATAATAGTCGTAGTATGATGATGATAATGATAATGATAGGTAATGATAATGATAATAATAATAACAATAACAATGATAATAATAATGATGATAATAATGATAATAATAATAATAATAATAATAATAATATAATAAATATGATAATAATAACAATAATAATAATAATAATAATAATAATAATAATAATAATAATAATAATAATAATAATAATAACGATCATAATAATGATAAGGTACTGTATTACACTAACTAAAGAAAATGGAGTCACTTTACTTTAGCCAGGCTGTGGAGCAAACTGGAGACACTCGTATACTTCCTTGCCTTAAAAACGCGGCATGTTCATTAGCTAGTGAACAGTTGATTCACTCAGTGCCTGCACATTTATGTGTGTGATTTTGCAGTATTCCTTTTGACGTGTGGTAGATCTAGGCAGCACTCTCTTGATTGTGAAATGTATCAGTAAATCAAGTGATTTTTTTTTTTTTCTTCTTTTTATCGAAGGCATTATCTGAGATTAAAATTGAGAAATGACGCTATAGTTTATGAAAACTTCTATTTCTTTCCCAGGAAAAAAAGCCAAAAAGAATTGAAGTCTAAGTTCTTTTTGAAATTGAGTGATGATAGCGGGAATGGTTAGGGACTACATTTTACATTAAAGAAAAGTAAAAACGAAACTAACTAATGGAGGGAGTTGTTAGTTGAAGTTGAAATTGAATCGTGATGGCGGAAATAGTTACTAGGGACTTGTGTGGAATATTTGCCGAAAACACTGAAAGAAGTTTTCGTGAATAATAAACCTTAAGAAGCGGGCTGGTCTCCTTATGGTTGCCTCATCAATTAGACCAGAGATTTTCAACCTCTTTCTCGTTAAGAACCCCTTAGTTATAAGACCTACCCGAACCACCCAATAATCTGACATCGAACAGAATTTTGATTTAGTGAGTTAAGTCCTTTCATTTTTATATATATATATATATATATATATATATATATATATATATATATATATATATATATATATATATATATATATGAAGAGCTAATAGTTCTTAAAATGATAATGAAACTAAGTAGATAAATTTTTAAAAAATCAGTTTTCAACTTGATCTCTGCGCAAATAAAAAGCAAAATGGAGCGAACTTTTAGTATGCTATGGGGAAAAAAATCTGGTTGTGACTTATTATTATTATTATTATTATTATTATTATTGTTGTTGTTGTTGTTGTTGTTGTTATTGTTATTGTTGTTGTTATTATTGTTATTATTATCGTTTATATCATTATTATTATTATTATTATTATTATTATTATTATTATTATTATTACTATCAACATTATTACTATAGTGATAGAATTACTATTTGAATTTTTAGTATTTGTATTTCCTATAGTCACTGTGTGGTAATTTTCCTTTTGTATTTAGGCCCTTCGTTCTCTTCATGATTTTCCTTTTATGTTTTTCTTTAGTACTATTATTTATTTTCTTAATGCTATTTTTTTCGCCTGCCTCTCTCTCTCTCTCTCTCTCTCTCTGCTGTAATTCATGCCTGTTTGTTGTCATGTATGTGATCGGAAAATTGGCTCGTATTTTTTCACTGGTGTTTTATCCTTTTCTTTAGTATTTTTTTTTTTTTCATACACTCTCATTGTTCTACCTGCTTTTTTTTTTTTCCACTCTACATATCAACTGACGTTTTTCCATCGTGCTTCCCCTGTAGTGGTGCGACCGATGCGATCCACACCAACCAGACAAAGCCCACCCTGCCACCAACGCCATCGATGGGTCGGAGAGGTGGTGGCAGTCCCCGCCCCTATCCCGAGGCATGGACTACAACGAGGTCAACCTTACCATCGATCTGGGACAAGTGAGTACCCGTCTTTGACCTTATGCGTGTGTTAAGTCACTAAGTTCACATACGGTTCACTCTTTTCGTTTGACATTGCGTGTTAAGCTGTTTTGTTAGCGGAGCTAGTTTCATAGGGCAAGTATGTCCCGTATTTGATGTTGGTTCTGTGGATTAAGTTACAAATTTACACACATTTTACTCTTTTTGTGTTATATTAATTTAGAAAAGTTTTGTGCCCTCAACGATTTTCAAAGGGATGTGTGGGTTCTATTACAGATTCACACACTAGTAGGCGCTCATCTCGTCTTACATTGTGTACTCATCCTAGAAATCTTGCTCAATATTTAAAAAAAAGTTTTGTTCCCTGAGTTATTTTCAAAGAGCAAGAGAGTATCCTCTCTCTCTTTTTACGTCAAATGTGTATGGGTTCTTTTGCAGATTCACAGCTGTCTTGTTCTTCTCGTTTTATATTGTGGATACTGGAAATATTTACCAGTATTTTTTCTAAATATTTGTTCCCTCACAACAATGTCAAAGGGCAAGTGACAAATATCTCCCCTTTTGACCTCAACTGTGTGGGTTCATTTACAGATTCACAAATTCACAACTTTCTCGTTTTACTCATGTCTTAAATTGTTTACTGACACTCCGAATCTTCAAAAATTTAGTTTTACACTACAGATGATCAGTCAAGTTGTTATACGTGCTTTTCCCAATGATGAAGCAAAATTATTATTGACTATCAGTAGAATTACAAAAACACCTTGAAATAACTCTACTAGATCTCCTATATGTGAAAGACCACAAAATATCTGATAAAAAAAAAAATCGAATGAAGATGCCGGTCCATAGTTAAAATGATTACCCAAAATGACAAGAATTCTGGTAGAAGTGACCGCAATGAATTGCTGAAATATTTGAGTTAGGAATCCTTTTTTTTTTCTGCAACCATCTTGTTATGTAGAAGGAGGTTGTATCCCTTATAACTCACAAATTTCTTGATCAGATGCCCTTAATGTTATCTCTCTCTCTATTGAATGTAAAGTTGGAGTCTCTCTCTCTCTCTCTCTCTCTCTCTCTCTCTCTCTCTCTCTCTCTCTCTCTCTCTCTCTCTCTCTCTCTCTCTCTCTCTCTCTCTCTCTCTCTCTCTCTCTCTCTCTCTCTCTCTGTGTGTGTGTGTGTGTGTGTGTGTGTGTGTGTGTGTCCTCTGTAGATCTCATTGGTGACAGGCGTATTTGCTGTGTGACCTCTCATGAAATTTCTGATGTCCTCTTTAGTTGATAGATACGACTATAGGATATATTCAAGTATAGTACATTACAGCCTTGGTCATGAGTATCCTATATATGTAGTGTGCTGTAGTCGCTTCCTTTGTCTTGCACATTCCTTTACCTTTACAATTTGTGAAACTTTCCAACGCCGTACGGCACCTCCATTACTTTTAGAAGGCTCTAGTTAAACTTACACAGATTCTTAAAGGTGTTATGTTGATAGATTGATAAGATTGCTACATATTGATAGGAGAAATACTCTTGAACACTCGGCCCTTTGAAAATAGTCGTAGTGAGAGAACAAAGCGTTTGAGAATATTGGGTTTAGTCATATCCACTGATGGTCTCTTTACATAGACTGAAGACTTAAAGATTTCTTGCAGATCAGAAGGTTTCAGAATGTATTGAGGTGGAGGGTCAGCACAGTGAGTGAATGCAGAACGTTACTAGACTCGTTACAATACTTCATCCACTAGCCTTTGCTTAGTGGCTAGTGAATTCTGCTGACTTGATCTAATATGGCCAGTGTTGTGATCTGGGAGGGCTTGGTGACAGGCAGGGGTGTGAGGGAAGAAGGATGGGAGGGTGTCAAGGCATGCGGTGATAAGCTCATAGTTTTTCTTTTTTTTTTCATCATTTATAATTTTACAGCTGCTGTTTGTGTGTGTGTGTGTGTGTGTGTGTGTGTGTGTGTGTGTGATTAATCAATATTATTAATTTGCTTGACCTCTTCTATTTCTTTATCTCATCTCCCTTCCTCTTCCTCCTCTCCCAGTCTACACGCCCACCGGAAGAGGCGGTACTCTCGCTCTCCTCCTCCTCCTCCTCCTCCTCTTCACCACATGTACCAGGGTTCACTGACAATCTCCCTCCTTCTCCCTCTCTCTCTCTCTCTCTCTCTCTCTCTCTCTCTCTCATCCTCTCCCTGCTTTACCCACTGTACGTTTCTCGCCAGAAGACTAATAACCATCCCCTCTCATTCTCCACTCCCTAATCTGCGGGTTATGAGCATGATGAAGAAATGATTCTTCGCTTTTGCTTTCATAGATGTTGTTTTTACACCGAGTTATCTTTTGCATCTAATATCCGTTCTTGTTTCTCTTCATCGTCCTCTTCGTCTTTTCCTCTCGCTTCTTCCGTTTCCTCCTTGTCTTTTCCTCTTTTTCTCTTCTGTTCACTCTTTTTCCTCATTTGTTCTTCCGTTCCCTCCTCTTTGCATTTTCTCTTTTTCTCTTCTCTTTCAATCTCATCTCATCTCTTTTTCTTCCTCTTTCTCATCCCCTCATTTTTCTCTTCTTTTTTTTCTTTTCTGTTTCCCTTCCTCCTTCTCTCCCTCCTCCTCCTCCTCCTCCTCCTTCTCTCCCTCCTCCTTCTCTTCCTCCTTACCATTACTAAACCCCATGTGTCTCCTCTATATTAGTATTATTTTTTTCACTAACATCCTCGTAAGGGGAAACGAGTATGATGGTGCTTGTACCACCTTACTTTTAGTTGTTGTTTTTTTATTTGTATTATTAAATTGGTTTTTAACTATATTCATCTTCTTTTCTCGCCCCTGTTGTCGTTTGGGAGGAGGGTAACATCTGTCCTTAATAGCTCCCTCCTCCCCCTCCCCCCGCTCTCTCTCTCTCTCTCTCTCTCTCTCTCTCTCTCTCTCTCTCTCTCTCTCTCTCTCTCTCTCTCTCTCACCACCCTCCACTCTTCCCCCCCCATAGAGTTATTAAGTTACTGGGAGAAAAAGGGAGTGCCATCTCTCTCTCTCTCTCTCTCTCTCTCCACAGCAAGAAGGAGTGGCCGGCTTTTATATGCGCGTGTGGGAGTAAAGATGTTTGCATGTGTGTCCTGCTGTCTTGCGTGGTGGTGGTGGTGATGGTGGTGGTGGTGGTGGTGGTGATATGAGGAGAAAACAAAGAAAAAAATAATAGAGCACTAAAGCTAGTAGTAGTAGTAGTAGTAGTAGTAGTAGTAGTAGTAGTAGTAGCAGCAGCAGTAGTAGTAGTAGCAGTGGTAGTATTTAGTAGCAGCGGTGGTGGTGCTTGTTGTAGTGTTGTTGTTCGTAGTGGTAGTGCTGTTGGTAGTAGTGGTAGTAAGTAGTAATAGTGGTAATAGGTAGTAAAACTAGTAGTAGTAGTAGTGGTGGTGGTAGTAGTAGTAGTAGTAGTAGTAGTAGTAGTAGTAGTAGTAGCAGCAGCAGCAGTTGTAGTAGAATCAGCACCCGAAGTAATAACATCAGTGGTGGCAAAAGTAGAAGCAACAGCATGTTCACGGGGTGACGGTGGATGGCGGGGAAGTGGTAGTAATTGTGAGGAGAGGCAGTGAGTGTGGGTGGTAGCGTTAGTGGCAGTGAGTGTGAGTGCGTTTCTTGACATGGGTGTATTAACTGTTCGGTGTATGAGTGGGTGTGTGGACGAATATGTGGAGGCGAGCTGGCAGGAGGGTGTGAGGCGGTTTAGGATGGAGGGAGATGCCAGAGTTCTAGGGTGTAAGGTCAGGGTGGGTCAAATTACATCCTGAACCTTCTTTCTTTCCCCCCCCCTCTCTCTCTCTCTCTCTCTCTCTCTCTCTCTCTCTCTCTCTCTCTCTCTCTCTCTCTCAGGAAGAGAAGTGTTTTATCATATTTCTAATGTTTAGTTTCAATTATCATTATTACTATTATTATTAATATTATTTTTATTATTATAAGTAGTAGTAGTAGTAGTAGTAGTAGTAGTAGTAGTAGTAGTAGCAGCAGCAGCAGCAGCAGCAGCAGCAGCAGCAGCAGTAGTAGTAGTAGTAGTAGTAGTAGTAGTAGTAGTAGTAGTATTGTTACTGCTAGCATATCTGTGCATTTTGTCTCACCACCACCACCTGCACCACACTACTACTACTACTACCACTACTACTGCTACCACCTGCACCACCACCACTGCCACTGCACCACCACCACTGCTGCTGCTGCTGCTGCTGCTGCTGCTGCACTGCTGCTGCTGCTGCTGCTGCTGCCACTGCTGCTGCAACTGCTGCTGCTGCTACTACTGCTACTACTGCTACTACTGCTGCTAAAACATACAATCACAACTACTACTACTACATCAAGAACAACAACAACAACAACAACAACTACTACTACTACTACTACTACTACTACTACTACTACTACTACTACTGCTACTACATCATCATCATCAACAACAACAACAACTACTACAACAACTACTACTACTACAACCATCACCACCATCACTTACATACTACCACGGTACCACTACTACCACCACCACTAACACCACCTCCTCTTAATACTACCACCACCACCACCACCACCATCTCCTCCTCTCCTCCTCCTCCTCCTCCTATTACTACTACTACTACTACTACTACTACTACTACTACTACTGCTCATACTGTATCCATACGTATAGCCATAACGTTTTAGAATGTTGAAAGCTTCTCCCTAACACTCATGGTGGCATTCTTGTCTTAAAAGGGAAAATATGTGAAGGTTTGCCACGTCTTGAGTTTCGTCCACCATGTGCTGAGTAATTTAAACTTAACACTTGCCCTCTCTTTTCCCAACCCTACTCTCTCTCTCTCTGTTCTTCATCTTGTTTTTGTTCTTATTTCTTGGTTTTCTTGTTCTTGCTGTTGTTATTGTTGTTGATGATGATGATGATGATGATTCATTAGGATGAAATAAGTTTTGCGTCCCATTTTCTTTGCTGTGTTAGTTTTACATCTCTCTCTATTTTCTATTTAAATATTTAGTGAGTTTTTCTCCTTGTTTGGGTATTACTTATAGGTAGTGTTATTTTCCACAGTTCATGTCTTTGTTCACGTTTTCTTCCATTGCCTCCTTCATCTCCTCGATGGACATTGAGTAATAGGGAGTAATAATGAGCTTCTTAAAGGTTAACGAGGTGAAAGACAGAAATCACGGTCACTTCAGATATTATGAAATTAAGTAAACAATGTTCAGATATTAAGAGCGAAAAATTGTATTGTGATTATTCGTGGGATCTTCAAATTCAGTTTCAAAGAGTAATTCGCTCTGTGGTTAATCCACATGTTCAGTGTTGCCAGATGGGCGATAATTATCGCAAAATGCGATAATTTGGGCTTCCGTGCGATAGGCGATAGCATGCATGCGATAATGCGATAATTTTCGAAAATTCGTGACATATTGATAAAAATAAGAATTTCTACCTTTCCTATATTAAGGATTTTTCTTCCGTAAAATTTTCTCTTTCCTAAAATTGGTATTGAGCCAATGGGTATGAAATGGGAGGCTGTGACGCGCCGTGTATGTGTACGCTACGCGTCTAGTACACGTGAGCCTCAGTACGGTCTCTGTCTCACTCCCTTCAGCAGGCAGTTGATTTCCATCCGCGCAGAGGACATACAAGCATTCCCGAACCGCACACACTCTGCAGTCTTATCATGGCTTATCATGGCTGTTAACCCTCTCTTATTCTGTTATATGTGATAAAGTTGTCATAATAATTTATGTATTTGAAATATAATACCCTTATTTAAGTGGGTGCGATAATTCTTGTTAAAATGCGATAATTTCAACGTGCCATGTGCGATAATTTGGGTTTGAGAATCTGGCAACGCTGCACATGTTCTATCTCACTCTGGATGCTGCTTTCACTTCTGTTCATCCGTTTACAGGGAAGACAAAGAAGCTCGAGAGAGTATAAAGGAAAGTTTTGAAGATGATTCCATGACAGTGAATAAAAAATATAATGTTTTTAGCTGTTCTTTTACCTTGAATTTGTAGAATATGTAGTACTTGTAAAGTCAAACAGACGGCCACAACATTGCTCCTTATTCTTTCTTTTGTATTCCTCCTCCTCCTTCTCCTCCAATCAGATCAATGAAGCGTGCGTGAGCGGCCAATCATCTCGTTTTTGTAATAGAGAAATCGCTACATGGTGGTGGTCGTGATATAAATCGGTTGTGATAATAGTGATGGTGGTGCATACGTTATGGTAGTAGTTCTCTCTCTCTCTCTCTCTCTCTCTCTCTCTCTCTCTCTCTCTCTCTCTCTCTCTCGGAACAGCAGCCTTTCTCACCGCCGAAAGGTTGCATCTCTTTCTATCTTTTATCATTATATTCATGCTAACTGTTCAACTGATCTTGCTAACTGCTTGTTTCCCCTCCTGCGGTCCCGCTGCACAACGCTTTCTTTTTCCTCTCATCGTTATTCTGTCCAACCCTCTAATACGAGTAAACAAGTTTTGTGCATGGGTTGTGTTAAAATTTGTATATATATATATATATATATATATATATATATATATATATATATATATATATATATATATATATATATATATATATATATATATATATATATATATATATATATATATATATATATATATATATATATATATATATATATATATATATATATATATATATATATATATATAGTCAGACGATAGGGATCGTGTCCGTCTGCAAATACATAGTATTACGTTCAGAGCTGCGTAACTTTGCCGCAGCGTGGCCTCCATGTTTGTTTACATTAATTTGTCGGTCTGTGTTGGCGGGAAGTGACGACGAAACACCGTTTGTGTGACAGGCCGCAGCCATAATATTGTCGATTTTCTGAAAAACGACGGAAAAAGTGCTAGTGTGACACCTCCTTATTAAACAAACAGCTTCCCGCCAAGATGTCTTCCTCCAGTGACGATGCTGAAGCTGTGGTTTCTCTTCTTTTGGCGTACTGGAAGAGTCAGCAGAAAAGAAAATGCCTGTGGATACGTCCCTGGCTAAGTAAAAGGAAAGAAAGGAGTGTCTACCACACTAAATTAGCCTACATTTCTCATAAGAAAATTGTTAATTTTAAGATTATGCACAACTGAGATCAAATGAAATCCACAAGTCTTCAGTCCTCACCTCTAACAGCACCCTGCATTGAGGGAAACAGTTACTACCTGTTCAGATGAGGCGTTTTCCAACGCGCGTTAGCAAACGCGGCGTTAGGAAACTACCGTTCACACGAGGCGTTTTCAAACACGACGTCAACGCGAAGCTTGAGTTTGTGCGTGCGTATACGTGTGAGCCAAACAATACAGAGAGCAACAGACAGTTCCAACCAGGATGGATGTGCAAGAGGCAGCATGTGCTTGGGTCTTGCATCGCCGTTTGAAGCGGCGCAAGCGGCGAGAAAGAAGACATTTGATTCATCCAATTTTACAAGACAGACTCACCCATGGCATGTTTGCAACCTTGTACCCGAGTTTAAGAGAACATGAAGCCAAGTTTTTCAACTATTTTAGAATGTCAGTGAAATCATTCGATGACCTGCTTGGACTTATCCAGGAAGAAATATCTTCAACCAACAAGCTGTGTGCGTGTTACGCAAGGAAAATACCCTAGAATCCTTGGTGTCACGTGATTGAAAGCTTCCTCCACGTTGAATATCCTAGGGGTTGCCATAGTAACGCACATTCTCTCTCCTCATTGGTAGCAGCTCAGCCAACTAGAGAGCGTGCTGCTTTCAAAACGCGGCGTTTACCGCTGTGTGTAAACGCTCCCATATCGCTCCAATGTGAATGTATCTCGACCCGCTCGCCAAACGCGCGTTAGCAAGGGACCCCGACGTTAACGCGGCGTCAGGCAAAATGCCGCGTCACGTGTGAACGGTTCCATAGACTACCATTAGATGTATAAGAGGGGATATGATAGAGTTATTTAAAATGTTCTCAGTTACAAACTACATAGATGTGAGATCTTTCTTTACCTTAGAGGAGGGAAATAGGACTAGAAATCATGGCAGGAAGATTAGAAAGCAAGGCTGCAGGTTAGATATAAGAAAATATTTCTTTAGTCATAGGGTGGTAGACTTCTGGAATGCATTGCCAGAGACGGTTGTAAATAGCACTAGTTTGACAATGTTTAAAAACAGATTAGATAAGCACTTAAATTTATTAGATTTATAATTATGTATAGCACTGCATGATAGTTTTTATAAGAAATTTACTATAGTTAAACAAGACATGCTCCACATGTATGGGGACCACAAATTGTAGAGGATTTCGCTGCAGGACTTAGCCCTGTTAATGGGCCAAATATTTAGAATTAGTATATAATGTATTGTGTACTTGTAAGTGTATCTCTAAGTACTGATGACGAGGTCGCTGTGCGACTGATACTGGATAACCTAGATGGGCCCTGGTGGCCCTTTGTTATCCTATTATTTATGTTATGTTATTGACTTTATTGTAGAGTGTATTTCCTCGAACGACGATTTGCACAATTTCTATTTAATTAATTAATTTATTTATTTATTATTATTATTATTATTTTTAATTTTTTTACTGTATAATAATTTTGGGTCCCAGATACGTTCTTTTTCCCTCACTAGCTCTAACATCTCTATACCTGGAGACCACATTTTCAAAGCTTACTTACTTCGTAACGTCACGATGTAGGTAGGTAAAGTCGCAAATCGACTAACATGGTGGTCTTGTAATGCGACTGGTTTCTCTAGTTATTAGGCATCAGTTTTGAGTCGGAAACTCTACCGACGTAAAATTGCAGTCTCAAATTGGTCTACACCAGTGGTTTCCAAACTTTTTTCTGTCATTTCCCCCTACACCCAGTTCAACCATCCAGATTTCCCCCTTCATGTGTATGAGAGAAAGAGCAGTTAAAACACACTGAGACTATTTACTAATTTATTTTTCAAATGTACGAATATACTGATAAACTTATAGTTACAGAGTAAAGTGGATAGAGAGCAGTTAGTAACAACTTAGCATAGCCATAGAGAGTGGTTAGTAACAAACAAATGGACTTTTGATTTGACTGAGATTTTTTTTAGTTAGTAGGTAGTGTAATTATTTCCCCCTTGGTAGCTTCAGATTTCCCCCAGTTTGGGAACCACTGGTCTATTCTATGGTAGTGCCATTTTTATTATGGTAGTGTCACTTGATCTCTCCTTATAACATCACACTTCCTGAAGTGAAATCTAAGTGACTATTTAATGGATCATTCCTTCCTTTTTCTCTATGTTTTCCTGAAGTTTATCACAGTTTTTTATTGAAATAACCTTAGTGTTTCCAGCTGAAAGGCAAATCAGATAAGTTGGGTTGGGTTTAGGATATTAGATCAGTTCACAAATTTCTTTAATGTGAAGAAAAAAAAAAAACATTCAAATGGTTTTCTCTCTCCCATGCTCAGCTCTTCCAAGTGGCCTATGTACTCATCAAGATGGGCAACTCCCCGAGACCTGGCGTGTGGGTGTTGGAGCGCTCGGTGGACAACGGTCTCACCTACAACCCCTGGCAGTACTTCGCTGACAGCCCTGGGTAAGAGAGAGAGAGGCATGCTGAAGTGATCGAAGAGGAGGGAAACTTAGGAAAGTTCTTCTTTTTCAGTTTTGTTTCAACGATGTACATTACATCAGGCTTTTTCTCTTTCAAATAATCCCAGACTTCCAATATGCTTGATAACAACCCATCTATGTTAGTAGTCACTCTTAATTTATTGCTTCCTCCATGACCTCTTTTTTTCTTAGGTATCACCTCTTTAGTCTCATATCCAGAACCCTCCAGTAAAAATTCTTCTTCTCTATCTCTGTCCTTTTCATGTTTTTTTTCCTTAGCTTCACTTCTTAGCAAGTTCTCCTTTTCCCTTTCCTTTAAGTTCATATCTCTTTTTATCCATATTTCCTAGTGATCAACATCATTGGCCAACTTACCTTTTCTAGCCATAATTTCCTCTACAGCCACTTGAGATCTTATTTTCACCTTCATTGGTCTCTTACTCCCTTCACTGTACCTTCTCAGCCTAACCACTTCCTCCACCTCCTGGTCAAATTCTTGTGTGCTGTCTTGTACTCGTTTGATAACAGTTTTGGCCATTTCCCTTTCTTAACGTTCTCTTGTGAATTTATTTGGATTTTTCTTTTTCCTCATCCCCTAAATCACGATGCTTTTTTTCTTGTCCAATGCATCCTTCACCAAATCTTCCTTTTCCTTGATAACTTCTATTACAGTGACTTGTGTTCTCCTGAATTTGTCTCCTTACCACTTCTGAAAATTTGACTTTTTCCTCTTCTTGATCCTGTTTCCATTCATTTCTTAGTTCCTTCAATTTGTTATCACTTAGACCACCTTCTCCCCTGTCTGTAATCCCATCCTGCACTTTATCTTGCAAGCTCTTTAAAGAGCTTTCATAATTTTGGCATGTGGTTTTTAGAACGTCATTTTGCTTCCTTATTTCCTGAATCTCCTCTTTCAATTCCTGGTTTATTGCACTGACCTTTTCACATTCAGCTACTCTCAATTTTAGGGCTGTGTTCTCTGTTAGCAGTCTGTCTTGTTTGTCCATGAGACTGGACATCACCACCTTCATGTATCTTAATTCTCTTTCTACATTAATAAGGCTTCTCATATTACTTTGTTTATCCCAAAACCCCGAGAAATACTTTTCCATAGTATCCTCAGTCAGTTTCCTTAAACCAATAGGGGTTTCTATAAAGTGTTGATTTTCACTTGGCTTATATTTTGATTCCGCCATGTGCCTGGCAGCACTACTTGGTTCCATCTCTCTCTCTTGTTATTCATTCCTTAGCTATATGTGATCTAACACTTATTTCATTTGGAGAGAGGAGAACCTATGGCCCCTTCTCCCCCTGTACATATGTCTAGGCCTGAGTCCAACTCCTTTTGTATTAATCTCTGCGAGCTGCTCAGATGTGTGTGTCTTGCTTGACGGCTGCGCTCCATGTGTGCCTTTGCTGCTCCCCTGTCAGCCACCATGTTTCCCATGACACCGACATGGAAGAGCACCCACTGAAGATGGATGGTGTGTCCCAGGGAGGTCAGGTGGAGGATGAGGTGGTGAATGATAAGGGTGAGGTTGTGGTGGGAATGTGGGCAGTGGGATTTTATGATTTGGAGGGCAGAGAGAGTCGGAAAAGCAATGGGCAGCAAGGGTGGTGGCAAATTGAAGGCCCTCTTTGATGGCAAACAGTTCTGCTGTGGTGATGGAAGGAGTGGCCAGCAACCTCTAGGCAGTGGCAAAGGACCTGGAGGGGATGTAGATGGCTGCACCAACGGATGGAGGGTTAGTGAGGCAGGAGCTGTCGGTGTAGATGTGGAAGTGGTTGTGGTACTTTGAGTGGAGGAGTGAGGTGAATAGGGTCCTGCCCTGCACTGGGCAGCCAGCTTTGCACCATTGTGTGGATGTGTGAAGGGACAGAGAGACTGAGGAAGAGAGAGGGTACCAAGGGCCCAGAGAAGTTTTTTCGAGGATAAGGAAAAGGGGAGGAGTCACCTGGAAAGTTGCAAAGAAGGAGAGGGCTCTGTCTACAAAGGGTGCGTGGGCTTGATATGGCAAGGGGCCATGAAGTGTCTCCCTGCTGTACCGAAAGCGGAAGGAGTGGAGGGCATGACACCTAGGGGAGGAGGCAAGTTTGGTGTAGGTGTCCAGACAAGGAAGGTGGAGCGTCTGTGTGACAGGGAGGGGAGGGAAGCATCTGCCTGAAGGTCACAGACTGGGGAGGACTTAAATGCTCCCAGTGTGATACGAAGGACTGAATTTTGTATGACGTCCAATTTATGGAGAAGTGATTGTGAGGCCACTCCATAAACCTCACATCCATAGTCTAAGTGACTCCAGATATAAATACAGTAAAAATGGAGAAGAGTATGCCTATCTGCACCCCACTTGACACCAGCCATGGATTTCATTAAGTTTAGCCTTTTAAGGCATGAGGTCACCAGGTACTGTATGTGGTAGCCCCAGGGTAGGCAGGGGCTATCCAACAGTATGCCAAGGAATTTGTGCTCTGATTTGAAAGGGATTGAGGAACCATTGATGGTGACCACTGGAATGTTGGATATTCGCTTTCTGATGAAGCATAGAAGGTTAGACTTCTGGGCACTCACCATCAGGTCCCAACGGGCAGTCCAAGAGTGGACAAGGTCAAGCCCACGCTAAAGTGAAAGTTGAGCCTCTTGGACAGTGGAAGCAGAACAAAGGAGGGAAATGTCATCAGCATAGATAAGTGCATATATGCTGGGAGAGGAGGGAAAGTCAGAAAGTAGGACATTGAAGAGTAGAGGGCTGAATGGAGAACCTTGAGGAACACCCCTGGTGATTGGATATGACCTAGAGTAGGTGTTACCATTTGCCAGGGAGAAGGATTTATTTGTTAAGAAGGACTGAACCCAACTTAGTGGTGGACCTGAGTCCAAGGCGGGCAAGTTTTCAAGAACTGAGTTGTGTGAGGCTGAGTCAAAAGCACCCTTAAGATCTAAAAAAGCTACTAAAGTGAATTGTTTGTGGTTAAATTCTTCTTGAATGTGATGCTCCAGCAACAGCAAGGCATCAAGGGTGCCCCGGTGAGGGCAGAAACCGAAGATGTTGGGTGGTAGAAGGTGTTTGCATTCCAATGTCCAGGTAATTCTATTTTGAATGACATGCTTCAAAACCTTGCTATTGTTAGACAGAGGCTAATAGGTCTATAAGAGGAGGCTACCGTTGGGTCCTTGCCAGGCTTAGGAATAGGAATAGTGGTGGCAAGATGCCATGCTGAACGTCCCTGACAACCAGCTGTTGTTGAGGACATCCAGAACGAGCTGCAGCAGAGCATCTGGGAGGCAATGAAGAAACTTGTTTGGCACGTCATCCGGTCCCGTTTCCTTCTTAGTGGACAGTGAGTGTAAGGTTGAGGTGAGTTCCTGGGGAGTTATAGCAGTGCTAATTTCATGGCTGGAGTGTGAAGAAGAGGGTAGCATAGGTGTGGGCACAGGATTTGGAGAGGCAAGTGTTGTGTGGATGTGGGTGGCAAGACAATCGGTTTTTTGGGCATCAGTGGTGAGGAGGACACCGTTACTAGTTAATGGGAAGGTGAAAGAAAGACCAGGGTCAGGAGACTGAGGTGGAAAAGGACAGGGAAGCACGAAAGGAGGCCCATGCTGAGTGTTTCTCATCAAGAATAACACGCTTGCACTGGGCCTCTAAGTAGTAGAAACGTTGGTGGAGTGGAGAGAAAGGGTTCTTTCGCCATGCTGTTAGGCCCAAAGGACCGCTGCACACTTCTGAGACCACCAGGGAACTCGAAAGGAACAGGAAGGGGAGGAAGTGAGAAGGTAAAAGTTGTGGGATCCCAGTCACCAAGACTTCTGTAAGGAAGTGAATTTTGTCAACTGATGGGAGGGTCATGGGTGGGACAATTGCATTTAACTCTGCCTGAAATAATACCAGGTCTCCCTTTTTTGAAAGACAAACGGGGTCTGTGTGAAGTGGGAGGGGGTGGTGGCACTGATGGGAAACCAATAATCACAGGAAGATGGTCACTCCCCATGTAAGGGCTGGTTATTATAGTGATAAGGAAGAGTGGGCCATTCCCCAGGCACAGGTCCAGAGTGGAAGAGTTCCCTGAAACTAGGTCAATCCTGATAGGGAAGCCAGGAGGTGTGAGAAGGGAGAAGGAATCACTATCTGCCAGAAAACTCGAGTGACGCACCTGAATGGTTTCTCCGGCTTCTGGGGAGGGCCGGTTCCCAGAAGTCATGATGGGGATTAAAGTCACCCATAATTAATGCTGGGGAGGGAATTTGAAAAAAACAAGTGTTGAAATTTCTGTAGTGAGATATCAAGACATAGATTGTAGATTAGCAGAATGTTTAAAGGGCCCGAGTAAAAGGTAACAGTCACTCACAGTCCACCACCTGCGAAAGAAGTGAAAGAGTGAGGGCTAGAAGGAAGGGACTGGTGGATCAGTAGAAATAGGCCCCCTCCCACTTCACCGGTCTCCTTGTCCTTCCTGTATGAAGTATAGTTTGGAAAGGAGGGGAAGAATGGGTCTGTGAGCCATGTCTCACAAACACCGACAACAAGAGTATGATGAGAGCATGGTTTTAAAAGTTGGAAGTTTCCTGTACAAAGACTGGGCATTCCAGAAAATGAAGTGGGAGGCAAGTGGAACACTCACTGCATGAGTGATGTGATGAAGGAGAAGAGTCCTGGCAGGTGCTGAAGGAGGCTTTTGCTGAAGCTATACCCTGAAAGCAGGAAGTTGAAGAAATCAATATTGGTGCTAATCCCTTAATAAAAGCAGGCCAAGCAGAACCCGAAGCATGTTGGGCCGGAAGTGAGAAAGGTGGTGCAAAGCCTGTGCTACCAAGCAAGGGCAAGGGCTGCTGGGCTGCTGGCTGTGGGGTTTGGGCTGGGGAGTCTTTGGTGGGTGGCATTGGTGCAGAGGAGTTGGGGGTACAAATTTCCTAGCATCTGTTATATCTATCCTGTAGGGGCCCTTGGGAATGAAGGAGGGTCTGGTGGTGTGTTGTGGTGTGACTGTGTAGTGTGGTTTGTGGTGGTGGTGGGTCCATTGGGCCTTGGGTGTGGGTGGCTGGGCAGTGAGTGGTACCACACTAATAATGGGGCTGAGGGGTTTGGTGGGAGCAGGAGTAGGATAAAGGATGGGAGCTGGGGTGGGAGCCTGGAAGGGTGTAGGGCGAGAGTGAAGGGTGGGGGCAGAGGTGGGGCCTCTGGGTGTGCGAGGATGAGTGAGAAGTAGGGAAGGAGGAAGAGGGTGTCCTGTCTTGGAGGGTGAGTGTGTTTGAGGTGTAGGTTTTGGTGGGTGAAAAGTGCTCGGGAGGATGCCTCTCATTTTTCTTTTGATATCCAAGAGAGAGCAGGCCTTTTCATGCTGCAGTTCCTGCAGCTGCACTGCCTGGAGGCAAACTGGGCACTGTTTAGAGGTGGGGCGGTGGTTGGGACCATAAAACAAACAATGGTCCTCCCTGACACACCCATCAGTTTCATGGAAGCCACTAAATTTTCTGCAACGGGCATGCTCATTGCAGGAAATGTTGCCGTGGCCAAACAGGAGGCAGCGGATGCAGCACATGACTGGGAGGGTGTGGTGCCTAACATGGTAGACCATGTTCCCTATGGCCACCCTTTCAGGGAGGGGCCTATGGAATTTCAGGCGTATAGCCAGTTTTGGGACTGTCCATCCTTGTCATAGTCTGGGAGGCTTAAGGCATTAACAAGCTGAGTGGGGCAGCCATCTAGGATGGTTACCTGTGTCATAATGTCATGTTTAGTCAGGTCAGGGGAAACAGGGCAAATCCTACCAAAGTCATAGGTAGGGTCATTGTTAGTGGCCACCCAACACTTGACAGGCCACTCCCCTAATCGGGTCACTGACTCTGGGGCCTGCTTCAGGTGATCAAGGTGGGCCACCTCAAACTTGATTCCCCAGTCACCTCCAGTGATGGCCAAGGTTTGTTCAATGTACTCTTTTACAAATATTGATCCACACACAGCCCTGGATACCTTGGTTGGGTGGAGGAAACATCTGCTGCCATCAAGAGAGCAAATAAGCACTACCTACTTATGGGTAGGGAATGGGTGTAGGAGCCCAGCAGACTTAACAGTGTGAGAAAGGGTAGAGGCAGCCACACATGCGTAAGAGTTGGTAGCACTATCAGTAGCAGTCTTGGTGGATTTGTTAGTCTTACTGGGTGATGGTGTTCGGTTACGCTTGTTGACCATGGTGGAGGCATCCACATGGTCACCTGTTCAAGTTGAGACAGCGCTTGCGGGGTTAGGGACCAGCTGGACCGCTGTTTCCACCAGAGGCATCACCTCCACAGCATCATCCAGCTTATCTGCTGTTCACTGCACCGTATGCTCAGCGGGAGCGATGCTTGAGCTCTGTGGGTAGATGATATTACTGCTAGTCAGCACGGAGCTGCTCAGAACCAATTTCCAGTCAGTACACACGCGTTTGAAAAAACCTCATCAACTTGGGAAGGTATTTGATATATGAAAACAAAATGCTTTTCAAATGTTTCTTTTTGGGCAGGTAGTTGTTTGTGTATTTTATGTGATACTATATTAGTCGCTGATGGTCAGTGACTGATCATTACTATATTTTCATTCTTTTACTTGCTTACCTCTTATGTGTTCTTTATTATTATTATTATTATTATTATTATTATTATTATAATTATTATTATTATTATTGCATGAAACTATTTTTCCTCTGCTTTCCATGAATAATTTTTTTGCTTGAAGTATTGTTTTTTCTCTTGAAGCTATGTTCTCTCTTCTTGATTTGGGCCAAAAAGTTTTCTTTCCTTTTCATGTTGCCTGAAGTAGTTCTTTCCTTTGTATTTTGTCTGAAACAGTTTTCTTTCTTCTTTATTTTGCCTGAAATGGTTTTCTTTTCTCCTTATTTTACTTGAAACAGTTTTTCTTTCCTTTTTTATTTTGCCTGAAGCAGCTTTTATTTTTTTCACTGTAGGGACTGTGAGAAGTACTTTGGGAGGCAGAGCCTGGACCCAATTGTGGTTGACGATGATGTGATCTGTGTGACTCACTTCTCCAAAGTGGTTCCTCTGGAGGGTGGTGAGGTGAGTGTAACTGAAAATCAATATATGAAAAGTATACAAATGTTACATACATACATAAAAATACCAAGGCTGTCTCCTCAAATATATAGTATAGTACATATGTGTACATAATAGAATATGTATGAAGAGCATCTGCCACAAAAAGGAGAGTAGCCAAGATAAGGCACATGACTTCCATTCATACTCAGTCAGAGAAAGTACTCCTGTCCTCACTTAATTAATGGGGATCAGTCACACATCTATTATCCATGAAACTGCATTGAGAAATAAAGTTTCTGATTCTGATAAGATGCTACATTCTTCCTCATTTCTTTTGATCTGCATTTCATTTCTATACAATAGATATCATTCAAACTTATGAAATCTATGGTATAAAATCTAACCAAAGCTGTGCCTTACCCATGGTACAGCTTGTAAAAAGATTTCAGTGTACAATTTTTTCTATGTAAGAGGGGAAGGCTAGCCAAGGACAAGAACAAATAAAAAAATAAAAAAGCTGACTTACAATGCCAGTTATGCAGATATGAGAGAGTTAGCCAAAGGAAAGGCATAAATGTTTTGAAACGTCTCTCTTAAATGAGGTCAAGTCATAGCAAGATGGAAGCACAGAAGCAGGTAGGGAGTCTCAGAGTTTACCAGAGAAAAGTATGAATGAGTGAGAGTACTGGTTAACTCTTGTATTAGAGAGGTGGACAAAATAGGGATGAAAGGAAGAAGAAAGTCTTGTGCAGCTAGGTCACAGGAGGAGGGAGGCATGCAGTTAGCAAGATCAGAAGAGCAGGTGGCATGAAAATAGCAGTAGAAGATAGCAAGATATGCAACATTACGGTGGTAAGAAAGAAGCTAAAGACAGTCAATCAGAGAAGAGGAATTCTTGAGATGAAAAGCTTTAGATTCCATCCTATCTAATAAAGCTGTGTGAGACGAAACTCCCCCTGTACATGCAAAAAGTACACTCCATACATGGATGGATAATTCCCTTGGACAGAGTTAACCATTGGGGGGGGATGAGAAAAATTGCCAGAGATGCCTCAGAACTCTTAATTTCATAGAATTCTTTTTAGCAAGAGATGAGATGTAAAATTTCCAGTTTAGATCATAAGTAAAGGACAGACCGAGAATGTTCATTGTAGAATTGGGAGTAAGTGGAGTGTCATTGAAGAAGTTGTCTGGAAGGTTGTGTCAAGTTGATAGATGGAGGAACTGAATTTTTGAGGCATTGAACACTACACTTAAACCTTGGCTATCGCCCAATTGGGGCCGAAATAGCCACGCCATAGCGGAAAACGCGATAGCCAAATTGAACAACTAATGGTGAAAATTGTTATTGGAACCGCAACCACAAATTTTACTCCTAATATCCCTCATTTTTACTTTTTTTTTTAATTACTGTATAATCCAATGGTACCAATTAAAACATGTCAAGGTTATAACATAAAAAAGATTACATCAGCTCGTATTTAGTATTTACTGTACAGAGACTGTGTTTCATCTTGGCGGGAAGGCAGTTTTGGCCAATGAGCGCTCAGTTATCCCATGATGTCATGGCTGGGCGCGCGATAGCAGGCATCTGAGGTCGCGATAATGAAATTTTAGCAGCTTTTCATGGGTGCGTGATAGCAATAAAACATGATAGCTGAAGCCGCGATAGCCAAGGGTTGACTGTACTGAATTTTCTCTGCCCCAGTTGGAAATATTAGAGAGATCAGAAGTCAGGTATTCTGTGGCGATCCTGTGGGATCTGTTAACTACCTGAACAGGATGAGAAAAATTGGAGGAGACCCCTCAGAATGCTTAATTTCATAGAACCTGTTTTAGCAAGAGATGAGAGGTTAAGTTTCTAGTTAAAATTCTTAGTGAAGGACAGACTGAGGATGTTCAATGGAGAAGATGAGGGCAGTTGATTGTCATTAAAGAAGAAGGTTGTGTCGAGTTTGTAGATGGAGTATTTGAATTTTTGAGACAATGAACACTACTAAATTTTCTCTGTACCAATCAGAAATCTAAGAGAGCATTTTGTGGCATCCGTGTGGAATCTGTTAATTTCCTGAAGGGTTGATCGTCTATGAAAAGATGTGGAAAAATGTAGGATGGTATCATCAGAGTAGGAATGGATAATGCACTAAGTTTAGTTTAGAAAATCATTGATAATTAATAGGAACAGAGTGGGTGACAGGGCAGAAACTTGAGGAACACCACTGTTCTGTTGTCCCCCTCTCTCTTCCTATTATTCATCAGTGATCTAAAGCAAACTTTTTGCCTTATTGATTTACAATGATGAAAGAATTAGTTAGGGGCTTTATTTGTCATGTGTGTCTCTTTGTATATTTTTTTTCACTCCATTACTACTTCACGTTATTACAAATTAATTTTTGATATTTTTTAAAGTGTGAAAGAGGCACTAGCTAAGGGATTAAGAAAAGTGTAATAAATGCCTACTTACAGTCTCAAATAAAAGTCAAAAGAATCATCCAGAATTGGAGGATAATGATTTTTACATCAGTATATTTATCTTCAGCAGATAAATTTAATTTTTTGTCATTTTACTGTACATTACTTTCAATTAACAAACAGTGATCGCCACTCTACCTTGCAGATTGTGGTGTCACTGCTCAATAACCGTCCCTCAGCAAACAGCTTCTTCAACTCCTCCAAGCTGCAGGAGTTCACCCGAGCCACCAATGTCCGACTCCGTCTCCTGCGCACCAAGACACTGTTGGGCCACCTCATGTCTGTGGAGCGCAGGGACCCAACTGTCACCAGGAGGGTAGGTATCTGTGGCCTTGTATTTCGGTACCAATAATGTTATTTTTGAGGAGGGAAGACATTGAGTGTCAAGGCATTGCTTGACATTATATCTTGAGTATAAATTTTTTCTGAACTCATGGTGATATAGAACTGCCTATTTTGTCTCTTATAGTATAAATTCTTTTGTTATGAATCTGTCTTATTGAGTCTTCAATTTCTATCCTTTGCAGTATTTTTACTCAGTGAAGGATATCAGCATAGGTGGGCGGTGTGTGTGTAATGGCCATGCAGACGTGTGTGACATAACAGACCCCAATGATCAGTACAAGCTGCAGTGCCGATGCCAACACAACACATGTGGTGCTCAGTGTGAAACTTGCTGTCCTGGATTCATCCAGAAGAAGTGGAGGCAAGCCAGCTATCAGGACAACTTTGTGTGTGAACGTAAGTTGATCCTCCACTGTGTTGTTTAGTTGCCTCTACTATTAGTTGATATTTGAATCTTGGCTCATTTTCTCATTCCATAGTAAATTTTAGTATTATGTTTTACGATGTTTGATCTCCCAAAGCTTTGCGACAGGCACTCATGTGGACTTCACTTTTTTTTTTTTCTGAGATAGAATTTTAGTGTTTTGGTGAACTTCATAGGTCATGACATGATTAATGTCAAAAACCCACTTTGCTACTACAATGTTTTATGCAGTTTGCTCTGAAAAGTTAAACTCGCCCAAAATAAGTTTTCATCAAAATATGTACAGGTTGACTCACCAAATGAATTGATTGTTGTTTGTGTTGAGTTGAATAGATCTGAAATGATAAGGGCCTGTGTTTTACTGTGTTTCAATGTGTGTTGTTCTGCCTTCCAGCTTCCAGGGCTCCTTTAGCTCTCAGGCATGAAGTGGAATAATTAACTTATCAAACATTTGGTATATGAGTCAGTTAAGAGATGACATCATAGAAAAGAATACTTTGTTTTTGAGCTTTCCAGTTTTCTTAATTCTGAATTTTATATATGTGTAATGTTGGGGGGTTAATGAATAATTTGATTAAATAAATTAAATCAAATTAACTTACAATGAATAAAGGAAAGATTATGAAAGATTTAAAAATTTTATTTTGACATAATATGGTAGCGAAACTGCCATTATCAAGCACTGGTTTTCAATTTAATCTTGACTGATTAACATGAACTACAAATTCACAAAACTTTGCCACAGATTGATAGAATGATATAAAATTAATTTCTCTCCCCACAATCACATCTATTCGTTTACAGTCCAGCCCACCGGAGAGAGGATGCACACACTGACAAGAAAATAAGTACACAAAGGAAAAAATTACAAAATATAATCACTACACAGCCTAGCATAGCGTGGCGGCGACACACGCAGCTTCCCACTTGCTGCGGCTCTAGCGGCTTCATAGCTTGTGGAACAAAACAAAAAGAAACTTATTTGTCTTTCCAGTCTGGTTACACCATGAGGAGAAATGGTTGGGGGAGGACGTATCATGGTGGGTGGCGATCCTCCCCCTTCGCTTCATACTACACTGCTACTCTTTTGATAATCTGACTTTCTCCTATTCCTACATAATCTATCAAAAATATAACACACGCACACGTGTAACCACTGTGAGAGAGAGTAGTCATCTCTGTTTGGATGAAGAATGGTGAGGGAATGGGTCCATGAGAACCTCCGTCCAACGACTCTCCCAAGACTTAAAAATTGTTAGTAGACGTCACAATAGGATTGGTGCGGAATAATTACAGAGAATTTGATTGACATCGCTAATAAAATTACTCTACTGAGAGACACTTTCTTGAACAGCTCAGTTCTCCCTTTACTTAATAGAGTGAAAAATTCATAAACAATTCTGATAATATAGCGAGTAAATTTAAGGCTTTTAACTCATGAGCTGGCTACTCACTCTTCCTCTGAGACATGTCTCAATACAGTACGTCTCATGATCACGTGTATCTCTATACTAGGCTATGATTCTTAATTTCTAAAAAAAAAAAATAAATAAATAAAAATAAAACAATATTATCTTTCCCGGCACTACATATGTATGTTGTTTTCTTAATCTTTTATATTGTATAATCTTTCTGTTGGCACCATAGTGTGTAACTGATGGAATATGGGAATTACTGTATATACTTAATGAAAGATCATTGTGGGAATTGTTGCATCAAGCATGGCAGCATCTTGTGATCTGCTAACTATGTAATAGGCAGATAGGGTGACCATGTATAGCAGCCTTCTCTCTCTCTCTCTCTCTCTCTCTCTCTCTCTCTCTCTCTCTCTCTCTCTCTCTCTCTCTCTCTCTCTCTCTCTCTCTCTCTCTCTCTCTCTCTCTCTCTCTCTCAAATTAAGTCTATTTTACCTGAAAACTTTGAAAAATATGCACCAATAAAAGTTTATCTGAGAACCGCAAAATAGTAAATTTCAGATAAATACTTTATTAGGTACTTTCATGCCCACTGGCCAGGTGTATAAATTTGTGTGAATGTGTCATATCCTAGCAGTGTTGAGTGTTGGAGATAGTAGGGTATAGAACACATGACAGTAGCAGTCAAGATTGAATAGTTTTGATGTTCTGCTAATTTGAGCCAGGTCTTGCCAAAATATTTAAGATTAAGGAGGGTTTAAGGCCTCCCACAAAATATTTGAAATTCGAGAAGGGTATGATTCACCTATCTAATATTTATGAACAAACTGTATCTAATATAACAATTTATCTTCAGCTTGCAACTGTCATGGCCACACTGATGAATGTATCTACAGTGAGGAAGTGAATACACAGATGTTATCCCTTGACATCTATGGGAACTTTGAGGGAGGAGGAGTGTGTCAGAACTGCCGCCACAACACTACAGGCATCAACTGTGACCAGTGCCAGGCAGGGTTTTACCGGCCATACGGCAAGGAACTTAATGATACAGATGTATGCCAACCTTGTAACTGCAACTATTTCTACTCAACTGGAAATTGTGCCGAAGGGACAGGGCAGTGTGAGTGCCGGCCAGCCTTTCTCCCACCATACTGTGACCAGTGTAATGATGGTTACTATGACTACCCTGACTGCAAGCCCTGTGACTGTTTCCAGCATGGCACTGAGGGAGGTGTGTGTCAAGTTGGTGGTGGCCAGTGTCCTTGCAAGAAAAATTATGTTGGCTTGAACTGTGACCAGTGTGCTCCCAACTACTACAAGTTACCAGACTGCCTGGAATGTGAGTGCAGTGCTATAGGTTCACTTGGAACGCCCTGCAACACAGAAACTGGCGAGTGTGACTGTGAGAGCAAGTTTGGAGGCAGAAAGTGTGATCGCTGTCAGCATGGTTACTTTGACTTCCCAACCTGCACTTGTGAGTTTTTGTGAAAACTTGTGTAAAAATAAGCATCTGTGATTAGTTCTTCTTTTTTTTTTCAGGTGTGTATTATTACTGAAATTCTAAATGATTTTGAAATTTCATTCAATTGTTAGTTTACTTATTGTCTTAATTTTTGAATTCATGGTTTAAATCTATAATGTTTCCAGTAACAAAGTAGGTATTATTTTTATTTTATCAAGTCAAGTACATTGTATTTATTTCAAGAACTCACTAAAGTCTAGACACCACATTTTCTGTTATAACAAGATATTTATCTATTTCAGTCTGCAACTGTGACTCCCAAGGAACAGAAGAGGAGATATGTAACAAGTACAGTGGGGAATGTTTGTGTAAGGAGGGATTCAGTGGAGAACGCTGTGACAGCAATGCTCCAGGCTTCTGGGGTTACCCACTTATTCAGAGTTGTGGCTGCCATGAGAGAGGCTCTTCTTCCACGGACTGTGATGCTTCGGGTCAGTGTGCCTGTCTCCTTGGGTTCTCAGGACGGACTTGCAGTCAGTGCAGTCCGGGATACTTCAGCTTCCCTGACTGCATCCCGTGTAACTGTGACCAGGCTGGCAGTATTGGGATCTCTTGCAACAACCAGGGCGAATGCAAGTGCAAAGACAACTACAGTGGGACGCATTGTGATATGTGCCGTGAAGGATTTTACAACTTCCCTCTGTGTGAAGGTGAGTTTTTTTTAATGACATGGGAGAAAATAAACTATCTAGAATTGCTTTATGTTTCATTAAGAATATAAGCAGTTTAATTAACTTCGGTTGCTGAATGTCTCCCTTTCAAACAAATCGATTGCTGAATAAAATTTTGAGCTCAAAATTGCCCCAGATGTCATACCATAAATTGATTGGCAAACAATCTATAGGAATGTCTACTCCTAAACCTGTGTGTGTATAGTCAACTCTTGATTAATGCAAATTTTAATAATGTTATCACAACTTGATATTAGGAATTCAGTTAAATGACATAATTTATTCAACTTAATGCGGGTTAGTTTAACTCAATGACATCACGCACACCTATGCTGCATCTGGTGGGAACCACACTGAGACACTCTAAGCTGGGATCCTTGAAAATTGACAATGAACGGAGCAACTTCCAGCCATGAAATGGTATCCATTAATGTAGAGGGGGACATAATTGCAATAGTAACCAGGGTGCTAGCAGAGTCATGGTAACAGCACCTGCAGAGTCTTGTATATATACATATACAGTAAAGTCCCGGGTTACGTCGGTCTCGAGTTACGTCAAACTCGTAGTTACGTCAGTCCACTATAAGGCAATTTAAGATTAAAAAAATTGAAAATTTATAAATCATAAAGTGCGGGATTTATTGTTATTGTTGGTGGTTGCCCGCCACACCGCCCGCCCCACGCTTGAATACAATAACACCCTGCCTCAGTTCCACCACACCATCGCCCTGGCAAGAGTGTTATCCTACTTCTGCGTTTACTGACTCAAGTTCTTAATATCTTGCTCAATGGCACCAAAGAGAAAACTTCTTAGTGACAGCAGTGATGCTAAGAAAAGGAAAACCATTATGCTACAAGAAAAAGAGGACATAATTAAAAGACATGAGAAGGGAGGCAGCAGCTGTGTGTGAGGGAGGGAAGAAGAAAATGGGAAGCCCGTTACCATGACAACGGGGAGGTTGACGACCTTGAGGGCTCGCACACCCATCATAACAATAACAACTCCGGAGCCTTCACCTGGGCCACACGACACTCGCAGCTGACTTGCACTGTCTGTGCCTGTCTGCTGATCCCTATTGCCCTTTCCTGTTGCATTTCCTGCCCCGCTGCCCACGCTTCTACTCCCACCGCACTGCACTACGCTCCCAGCTGTCCCCCCTGGGCGTCACAACATTCGACCTGCCCACCCTCCTGGCGGCCTCAGGCATCTACCCCTCTCGGCAACCTGGAGTCCTTCGCGTTCGTGGCCCTAATCAACAACAAAAACAAACTTGTGTTTCATATTCCTACGTAGTTGTAAATAATATAACAATATAACCTTTAACTTATCTGAATGTCCATAAACAATGATTGGTTGAAAACTTGATAATATGCTTTGAAATGTACGGAAACTCAAGTTACGTACAAAATCGACTTACGTCATGTTTCAGGAACGTAACTCTGACGTAAACCGAGACCTTACTGTACATATATATGATATATATATATATATATATATATATATATATATATATATATATATATATATATATATATATATATATATATATATAGGTAACTCTTGATTTACACATGTTTGATTTATGCGTTTTTGTTAATACGTGACCAAAAAAATATTATAATTATATTCAACCCTCGGCTATCATGACTTCAGCTATCGCGTTTTATTGCTATCACGCACCCATGAAAAGCTGCTAAAATTTCATTATCGTGACCTCAGATGCCTGCTATCGCGCGTCCAGCCATGACGTACCAGTAACAACAATAATAATAATAATAATATTAAATAATACTACTACTACTACTACTACTACTACTACTACTACTACTACTACTACTACTACTACTACAATTATTACTACTACTAAATATTATTATTATTATTATCATTATTATTATTATTATTATTATTATTACTCTTATTATTATCATTATTACTGTTATAACCTTGACATGTTTTAATTGGTACCAATGGATTATACAATAATAAAAAAAAAGGTAAAAATGAGGGATATTAGGAGTCAAATTTGTGGTTGTGGCACCAATAACAATTTTCACCATTAGTTGTTCAATTCGGTTATTGCGTTTTTGGCTATGGCGTGGCTATTTCGGCTCCAATTGGGCGCGATAGCCGAGGGTTAAGTGTAATTAAATTTGCGCAATCAGTTTGCTTATATGCGATTTGGCCCAATCACATTTTCAAACTGAGCGCCAGACGCAATTTCAAACTGCGTGCTAAAGAGTTCCACAGCAGGCCGATAGGTGGGAGCTCCGCTGCCATGGACGCACTCTTCTGCTACATGGTGATGCAAAAAGAATTTTCCAAGAAAAAGTGCCAGACCACCATGCTGCAGTTTTTTCAAGAAAACACCAATGAAAGATGTAGTACCAGAAGAGGATGTGGACAATCCCGTGGAAGTGGTGGAAGCAGAGAAAGTGCAGATGGATGATGACGTCCTTGACTCGGAGGTGGACAGCGACGGCAAGTGCTTGTGAGGGGTGAAGACATTGGCGTCCTGCGTTTATTTTTTTACTAGTGTTTACTTTTATACTGTGGGGTTATTTTTGATTAGTGGATTTTTGATAAAGTGAAAAAGCTCAGAGGAAGATGGTGATTGACTGTGATGTGAGTGGTGAAGGCAGTGACGCAGTGAGTGTTGTGTTTACGTATTCTATGTTTTTTTTTTTTCTCTTATTATTTTTTGCTTTCTCTCATTATTTCTTACTTTTCCCTTTACTTTAACCCTTAAAGTACAGGTGGTTGATTTACTTTCCGTTTGTTACAGCGGGGAAAAATCACACCTGCCAAAAATGCTAAAAATATTTTTTTCCTTATAAAAGCATATTTCTTTAGTGTTATTCTGAGTACAACGATAACACAGTGTGTGTGCGCTCTCTCTCTCTCTCTCTCTCTCTCTCTCTCTCTCTCTTCGGACATATGAATTTGATGTAAAAGTAGGAACTTTTGCACTTTCATGTCAAAAAAAATGCAAACTCATATATATGAAATGAGGTGCAAAACAGGAAAAGATAAAGAAACCACATATTACAAGTATTGTGGATTTCTATAATAATTAGAATCTGGCAATTCTTATTAACAATGGGATTCATGTGACTTGGCCGACAAGCACAGTCCTGTAGAGGGTTATACAGTACATATGTATTCCTGAAAACCTTACCGCAAATTGAAATTACCGTATACTGAACCCATTATAACATGTAATAATAGGGGATGTGTTCCAGAATGTCGAAAGTCACCCTTACAGACTTGGAAATATATGAAAATAATCATATAAAAAGTGAAAAGTACTGCACAAAAGAAATAAACAAAATTTTTTTATTTACCTTTCACTCGCCACGTATTCTATCAGATTATGTCCCTCCCAAGGCTAAGGGACAGCAGGGATTTCAACCCTTACTCATAATATCCACAAAAAACACGCCATAAGGATTTCACTTGTGTTCATTGAGAAATGTGGGAAGAGATTGATTGTTGTGGTGGCCCTGGGCATAGTGGTGCTAAGGTACGGTGTAAACAAAACACGAGCAGTTACCGCATCTGTTAATTTTTCTTACCGTAAATAGAATTGAGGGTAGTAATTACCAAATACTGTAACTGTGAATTTAACAGATAATGAAGTATCATATAAGGAGGACTTATTATATATGTATACACACACAGACACTACCTAGATGAAGGAATGATGAAGAAGATACTAAGCACTTTAATAAGACCCCAGTTAGAATATGCAGCTTGCATCTGGTCACCACACATGAAGAAAAATGTGAAGAAGGTGGAAAGGGTACAGAGGCTAGCAACAAGGATGGTACCAGGATTCAAGGACTATGAGGAAAGACTGAGGGAGCTGGGGCTGACCACATTAGAAGAGAGAAGAACAAGGGGTGACATGATAACTATGTATAAATTGGTGAACAAGATTGACATATTGGACAGAGAATTGATAAAGGTGACCACAAGTAATCATCTCCGAGGACATGGAAAAAAACTAATAAAGGACATCTGTCTAAATGATGTGAGAAAGTACAGTTTCCCGCATCGTAGTATTGATAAGTGGAATAAACTGAGCAGTGATGTCGTTGACGCAGTGTGCATCAATCAGATGAAAGAGAGATATGACAGGAGTAGACAAGGAGACAGGACACAAAGAGCTAAGCTCAGGCCCTGTAATACACAAATAGGTAAATACACATACACACGCACACACACACACACACATACACGGCCCGGTAGCTCAGTGGTTAGAGCGCTGGCTTCACAAGCCAGAGGACCGGGGTTCGATTCCCCGACCGGGTGGAGATATTTGTGTGTGTCTCCTTTGACGTGTAGCCCCAGTTCACCTAGCAGTGAGTAGGTACGGGATGTAAATCGAGGAGTTGTGACCTTGTTGTCCTGGTGTGTGGTGTGTGCCTGGTCTCAGGCCTATCTGAAGATCGGAAATAATGAGCTCTGAGCTCGTTCCGTAGGGTAACGTCTGGCTGTCTCGTCAGAGACTGCAGCAGATCAAACAGTGATATATATATATATATATATATATATATATATATATATATATATATATATATATATATATATATATATACGTAAGAGAGAAGATTGGCCAAGGGCAACAAAAATTGTGATAAAAAAGGCCTAATGAGGTGTCGGTCAACCAAACAGGCTGAATTACTTTTTTTTTTTTTTTTTTTTTTTTTTTTTTTGCATGAAGAATGTAAATGTAATTAGATGGATGTAGTTTTGTGTGAAGAAGGATAGTTGTCTTAAGAGGGCAGACCGTGCCTGGCCCCTTCTGTTATGAGACACAAAGGAAACGTTCAATGAGGTCACAGTTGGCTTAAATGATAAGTTCATAGCACTCCATGAATCAGTGCTATTAGACCTCACTGGGAGTAATTATCATTTTGGCAGGTGTCTACTGTCTCCTCGCGTGATATACATTAAATTGTCACAAAACAATTTTTTTATTAGCTTTTTATAAGCTTTACACCAAGAAAGAATAGTTTTATGAAGCACAAAGTAAAATCTTGCATGGAACACCAAAAACAAAGCAGGAGATGAGGAAGAGGTGCCGCATTTGTCCGCTGCCAATTGGCGTTGGTTATTTTTTCTTCTTGCAACCCTTTAAGCAATATATGCATTTCTGCTCCTCTATTTCCAGTTATAATGGATATCATATCTTTGTATTCATGTATGATCATACCATGAGGATCAACTTGACTCTGTGACACTGAGTGATAGCGAACTACTATTGCAATACCACTTCCCCTCAGCATGAACTTTTCTCTTCATAACTTCATCTGGTAAAGAAGGACTCAGTGGGGCATGCAATTCTTACATATAGTCATTAAGTGAAACAGAATCTAGGGTGTGAGTGAGAATTGCATGCCCCACTAAGTCTTCCTCTGCCAGATGAAGTTACAAAGAGAAAGGTTCATACCGAGAAAAAGTGGTATTTCAATACAGTCAACCCTCGGCTATTACGACTTCCGCTGTTGTGTTTTATTGCTATCACGCACCCATGAAAAGCTACTAAAATTTCATTATCATGACTTCAGATGCCTGCTATCGTGCACCCAGCCATAACGTCATGGGATATCTGAGCGCTCGTTGGCCAAAACCGCCCTCCCGCCAAGATCAATTTGGCTATTGCGTTTTCAGCTATAGCACGGCTATTTCGGCCCCAATTGGGCGCGATAGCCGAGGGTTAAGTGTACAAGCCTTACCACCAAGAAAGGATTGTTTTGTGATGCACAAAGTGAAATCTTGCATAGAACACAGAAAGCAAAGCAGATGAGGAGGCTTCTGTCTGCCGGCAGTAGCAATCAGCATTCAGTGACGGCCTCTTCTTCTTGTGACCATCATTAGCTCATGTGAACTTTCACCACATTATTTGTGTATCTGCCCCTTTATTGCCTGCTATAATGGATATCATATCTTTGTATAGTAAGGGTCACAAGAAGAAGAAATGGCTGCTGGCAGACAAGGGACTCCTCATCTGCTGTTTTACTATGTGTTCCTTGCAAAGTTTCACTTTGTGCAACACAAAGTAATCTTTTCTTGGTGGAAAGGCTTGTAAAAAGCAAGCAGAAATGTTGTTTTGTGAACATTAATGTATATGTGAAATAGTAACACTTTGGGAGGTGGTTTTATCAGCAACCTACTAGCACCTCATTACCATGGCAACAGTATCTCCCATGTGTTTGTGGATACCATTTCGCAGCCAGAAAATGTTCTCCTCGTCATTAAGTTTCTTGGATCCCGGCACAGTGCAGTTCCTACCATAAGCAATGATGGTGCATGTGACATCATCAGGTTGAGTTAATTCATGTTAAATAGAATAGATTGCATTATTTAATCATATCTCCTTAAATATCAATTTGCATTAAATCAAAATCGTGTTTTTCAAACTTGCATTATTGAGGCTAAAGGATACTTAGATAGTGTGTAGTGGTTTGACCCACTACAGGGGTGGAAGATAGCTGTGCGAGCGGTCACAGGCTAAATCGGAAGCTCATTGTGGGTGTGCACAGATAGGGAACAACACAACCCTGGGACCAGGAGCACTAATGCACACTTGCTGATGCTTTACTTTTAATAATTCACTGGTTCACAGCGTATACAAAATAACTTTGGCTGGAGTGCAATGTCACAGCATCCAAAGCACACTTACACAATACAATATCATGCTAACCTAACAAACCTGGTGCACCTACTTCCAACACATCCTGGGGTTACCCAAGGAAGGTCGAATTGATCTCAACAATGAGTGAAACCCCTACCATACACCTATCTCAGACCATATGTTTGGCACTAGGGTTTTTTCCTCCCCACACATCTTCCTCTTTGGTGAAAACAAACTGCATATTAGTCTATTTGTGCCATTTCACCAGGGTTCTACAATCACATTTTTACATTAAAACTTCTGAAGAATGCACAGATATTTCTGAAGTATGATACCGGATGAGGGGACGAATTCTGGCCTGGGTAAAACTGAAAAATGGAGATGGAACTATGGCTGGCTGTTGTGGCTGTAATGGCAATGATCAGTTTAGCTCTCCTCCTCAACTGGCCACCTAGCCAGGAGCCACACAAGCTATGTATGCAGAGTTTGAATTGGTGAATCTGAGAGGGGTTCAAAACACTTCATGCAGCATTCCCTACTAATTTAATTGTTACAAGCATATATTTCTGTTCCGAGAAATTAAATGATTAGTAATTTAACATGATTTGTTGTATGATTTTATATACCACGAATATTATCCCATATTCATACATTCATTATTAATGCATTTAACGAAATGAACGATGAGTAAAATTTGGATGTGGTTGGTAGCAGTGTTTGTTTAGTTTCAACTCAGCTGATTGGACAATGCAGTTCAGACCACACTGCCTCATCTTTCCACCACAGGCAACATGGAAAATTTTAGGAAGAGTGTAATTTCTAAATAGATTTGGTGAACCAGGAATAGTGGTTCTAAATAAAAGTACAGATGGCTGTATAGTGTGGTCTTAACACAGGAGAGCATTGCCACCTCCTTCAACTATGCAGGCTATGAGAAGAGGACAGTCCACCAGTTATCTACATAAGTGGGCACTTATTAAGCAATAAAGGCATACAACTGATTGTAAGCTAAGTAGGTAGAATTCTGATAGAAAACTTGAAGATAGAGATGTGGTGATTAAAATTAGTGACAGTGATGAACAGTGTTGTTATTGTTCCTAGTTCCTGCATTTAATTCCAATCTCAATTTTTGTAAAGTAAGCTATTTGAATGATAACTTATATATTGTTATGTTTCCAAATCAATTGTTTCACAAAAAGAAACTAATGATAACAGATTTTTCTTAGACAGTATCCTACAACTGATGAAGGTGGAAGGTATCATTTAAGAATCTGGCTGAGAACGTCTCAGTGCGGTTTCCACCAGAAGCAGTGTGGGTATATGTACTGTCATTGAGTTGATTTAACTTGCATTAAATTGAATAAATTACGTTATTTAATCATATCACCTTGTATATCAAGTCACATTAAATTGAAATCGTATTATTCAAACTGGCGTTAATCGAGTTGATTGCACATATACAGTGCTTGTCATAAGAGTATGCTGCCCTTGTGAAAGCGGCATGCTCTTATGATGATAAAAGAATCACTCTCAAAGGTAGCATATATTTAGCAAGAAAAAAGAGTATGCCTCTGGGAGTGGGCAGAACTTAGTCTCAAGTCCCCACACACAATTTCCATCTCGGTTGTGCATGTGGCACAGTGTGAGGGGGATTTTACAATGATTCTTCGTGACACTCACTACATTTTCACCCACCTGCCTCTGCATTTCTGCACTCTGTGACCCTAACATGGTAATAATAAGTATTTGATGCAAGAAACTTGCTCAGATCATTGAATTGAAGAAAGCAGGCCACCAAACTAAGAAATTTCAGTTACTTGGTGTCAGTGTTCGATCAGTGCACAACTGGGTAGTGAGGTTTAGGGAGGTGGCTTGTGGGAACACCCCTACACACAGAAAGTGTAGTCATAAAGTTTTCAAACACTTGAGGATTACTTTTCTTTACTTTTCTTGCTGTCAGATGTGGGCTACATTCTATTTGTCTCTTTAGAAAGTTCTCAATCCTGGGTGATGTTTTTCTTGGGCCTATAACCACACTTTTTGTGTGTGGGGGTATTGCCACAAGCCTCCTCCTTAAACATTGACATCCAGTTACTCACTGATCAGACATTGACACCAACTAACCATGAAATTTCTTTACTTGAGTGGCCTGCTTTCTTCAATTCAATGATCTGGGCAACAGTTTCTGGCATCAAATGCTTATTGTTACTCATATTAGGGTCACATAGTGTGGAAAAGCAGAGGTGGGTGTGTGAAAATGCAGCGTATGTCAGGAAGATATATATATATATATATATATATATATATATATATATATATATATATATATATATATATATATATGTGTGTGTATATATATATATATATATATATATATATATATATATATATATATATATATATATATATATATATATATATATATATATATATATATATATATATATATATATATATATGTGTGTGTGTATATATATATATATATATATATATATATATATATATATATATATATATATATATATATATATATATATATATATATATATATATATTTGGATAGATAGATATACTGATAGATAGATAGATAGATAGATAGAAAATGCACTATATGTACCAACTGTATTTTCTGTGCAATTAATTTACATGATGTTTTTAAGTATGTTTTAAGACTTATTTATTAAGACAAAGTGTATGTACTATAAATCAGGACAGAAGATGATATCATCTTACGTATAACTTCAAATAAAAAATTATATTGAACATTTACATTAGAAGTTTTTTTTCTTAATAAGGATCTAATTTTCAATTTTCAGAATGCAACTGTAACCCTGCTGGTGTCCTGGAAACCTTTGGAGGGTGTGGGGATGCACCAGCAGGAGAGTTGTGTCAGTGCAAGGAGCGGGTCACGGGAAGGATATGTAACAGATGCAAGCCATTGTTCTGGAACCTGCGACAGGAAAACTCTCTAGGTTGTGACCCATGTGACTGCTACACCCCAGGCACACTTGGGGGTATGGCCGCATGTAATATCTTGACTGGGCAGTGTGTTTGCAAGCCAGGTGTCACTTCACGCCGTTGTAATCAGTGCCATGATGGAACATATGATTTGCGGGAAGAAAATCTGTTTGGCTGCTCGGACTGTGGCTGTAATGTGGGCGGTGCAGTAGACAACGTGTGTGACAAGCTGACTGGACAGTGCCGCTGTCGACCAAGAGTGACTGGCCAGCACTGTGATAAGCCCCTGCAGCTTCACTATTTTCCCACCCTATACCAGCTGAAGTATGAGGCTGAGGATGGACACACTGCCCACAACACTCCTGTTAGGTAAGATCTGGACTATTTTTTTGTATAACTGTCTGTCTTTTAAAAAGATAGGGTATTTCATTTCAAGTAACACATTCATTGAATACAAATTACAAATTTAAACAATAAATTTATAAAGTATTATACAGGGTAGGGTAAATCAAATGCCCGAGTTTTGATAGGCTATTAGGAAAAGTAAAACAATACTTACAGAATTATTTGTTGTTTTATTCGAATCAGTATACAATGTCGTTTGTGTGATCACTTTTTGAAGATGGCATCAGGAAGATGGTGGCCATCTGTAGCGATGCACTGTTGAAGGCGATGTCTGAAGTTTTCGGCTGCTCTTCGGCACATCTCAAGGGGTATTGCAGCGATTTCCTCCCGAAGTCGCATCTTCAATTCTTCCAAATTGTGTGGCTGACTTCTGAACAATTTCTCCTTGAAATATCCTTACAGGAAAAAGTCGCAAATGCTCAAATCAGGTGAGCGTGGGGGCCACTCGACATCACCCCTCCGAGAGACGAGGCGTGCCTGGAATATCTGTTGCAATTTGACCATTGCAACTTGAGCAGTGTGGGCTGTTGCTCCATCTTGTTGGAACCAGATGTCTCCCAGATTTGTTTCCTCACTTAACTGCTCAAGTTGCAATGGTCAAATTGCTACAGATGTTCCCGGCATGCCTCGTCTCTCGGAGGGGTGATGTCGAGTGGCCCCCATGCTCACCTGATTTGAGCATTTGTGACTTTTTCCTGTGGGGATATCTCAAGGAGAAAGTGTTCAGAAGTCGGCCACACAATTTGGAAGAATTGAAGATGCGACTTCGGGAGGAAATCGCTGCAATACCCCTTGAGATGTGCCAAGAGCAGAAAACTTCAGACATCGCCTTCAACAGTGCATCGCTACAGATGGCCACCATCTTCCTGATGCCATCTTCAAAAAGTGATCACACAAACGACATTGTATACTGATTCGAATAAAACAACAAATAATTCTGTAAGTATTGTTTTACTTTTCCTAATAGCCTATCAAAACTTGGTCATTTGATTTGCCCCACCCTGTATATGGGATGGTGTATAATTTGTTGTATCTACATTATTAATTCTTGTTGCTTGTATTTACTGTCATTCATAAGAGTAGCATCATTACATTGTCCAGAGCATGTTGATTATAAGATATAGTGTTAAAATTTCTTAATGTCTCACAGTAAACCCTCTATAAATCAGATATATATAAGTTGGATATCAGGTAAACCAAATTCTATATAACCACATGCATTTGTCTTAGGTGGTACGTACACCACTATGTAGTGCCTCTTTTTTCCTTCATTAGTTTCTGCTCTGATCTTTAGCACTTCTGCCTTTCCCATACCTTTTTCACTTGATCCACCTTTATATCTTTTTTAACCAGCAACATCACTCCTCCTCCCATCTTACCTACTCTATTTCTTTTCCAAACGTTATATTTCCCTTCTCCAACCTTCATCAGGTCTTCTCCCTCTCTCAGTTTTGTTTCAGTAAGACCCACAATATCTGGGTTCTTGTCCCTCAAGTAATCGTTGAGTTCTAAAATCCCCGATATCACTCCATTTATGTTGGAATACATTACATTTCGCTCATATGTAAGTTTCTTTAGTCCTTTCTTGCTGTACTTTTCTGGGTTATGAACCACTTCCTCAGTCTCATATCCAAGATTCTCCAGAAAAACTCTTTCTTCTCCTCTTCTGTCCTCTCTTCATTTTTTCAAAGCCTCCTTTCTCAACTCATTTAACATTTCTCTTTCCTTTTCACCGAGATCTCTTCTCAACCAAATCTTCCTTGTTGTTTCCTGCTGGGCTAGCCTCCATGACTTCTCCACCAATTCATCTACATCCTTTTGTGACTTAAGTTTGATTCTTATTGGCCTCATACCTTCTCTTGTGAACTTTCCAATTCTATGGAAGTCCTCTATTTCTTGTACTAGGTCTTTTCCTCCTCTTGCACCACATTAATGATATTATTTATCACCTTTTTATGTTTTCTCTCTCTCCATTTTACTCGGTGTCTTATCCTCCTCCACACCAAATATCACCACACATCTCTTTTTGTCTACAGTTTCCCTCACCAATGTCTCATTTGACTTAATAACCTTCACCACTTTCTCAGCTATCTTCTCTTCTATGATCTGTTGATCTATAATTTCAGCAAGGCCCAAAGTTTTCTCCCCTGACTCTTTGATTTCCTTTTCCAGACTTGCAACTTTGTAATTTACCTCCTTTCTTTCCACTTCCTGACTTTTTCCATTCAGCCTGCTTCTCCATCACTTTTCCTAGAGATTCTCCACATTTTCGCAATTCACTTTAATTAGCTTAACTTCCTCTTTCAGTGCTGCATTTTCCTTCTTCATATCGGCACAGTCTCTCTTTACATTGTCATAACTCGTTTCCAGGCCCTCATACTTTTCAAACAGTTTTCAATTTTACCTTCTAACTCCAGAATTTTCTTCACATAAGTGCTCTTCTCCATTATTCCTTGAAACCCTGTGAAGTCTGATTCCTCTTTCGAGTTCACGGCCGCCATGTTGCGCAGACGTAAACAAACCAGCTGATGGCTCAAACGCAGGCTACAGTTTATATTTACCTTCACTGGACATTATTTTGCTAATCAACAGTTAACATGACTATATGGAGACGGGACAAACATTACCAGCTCCTGTGTGTGTGTGTGTGTGTGTGTGTGTGTGTGTGTGTATTTACCTGTATTTACCTAATTGTAACATACGGGAAAGAGCTATGCTCGTGTTGTCCCGTCTCCATATCTATTAATGTCCAGCTTTTCTTAAAATCATGAATATTCCTTGCGTTGACCACTTCCACGTCTAAACTATTCCATGCTTCCACCCTTCTATGAGGAAGCTATATTTTTCACATCTCTCCTATAAGTGGCCATTTTAGTTTTTCCCATGCCCTCTCGACATTCTTTCATTCCACATACACAGATCTTCCCTATCCATTTTTCCATGCCAATCATCACTCTGTATATTGCTATCAGGTCTCCCCTTTCTCTTCTGTTTTCCAGGGTTGGAAGTTGCATTCTTTTCAGTCTGTCTTCATAAGTCAAATCTCTTAAGTCAGGCACCATTTTTGTTGCAGCCCTCTGTACTTTCTCTAGTTTCCTTATGTGTTTCTTTAAGTTCGGAGCCCACTGTATTGTTGCATATTCAAGCCTCGGTCTTATCATTGCAGTAATTATTTTCTTCATCATTTCTTCATCTAAATATCTGACGCCACTCTTATGTTCCTCAATAAGTTCAATACTTCTCCAATTATTTTGTTTATATGTCTCTCTGGCGATAGGTCATTGGTAATTGTCACCCCAAGGTCTTTTCTTCATGACTGGTTTTATGTCTTCATTTCCTATCTTGTACATACTCCTGATTCTTCTTTCCTCTTGCCAAACTCTATTTTCTTGCATTTTGTCGTGTTGAACTCCATTTGCCATGTACAGCTCCATTTCCATATTCTGTCCAAGTCTTCCTGGAGTAGTTCGCAATCTTTGTCACATCTCACTTTTCTTAACAATTTTGCATCGTCTGCAAATAGGCTCACATAACTGGACACCCCATCCACCATGTCATTTATGTAGACTGCGAACATTACTGGTGCCAACACTGATCCTGTGGAACTCCACTCTCCACCAATCCCCATTCTGATGGTCTGTCCTTAATTATTGTTCTCATTTCTCTTCCTACCAAAAGTCTTCCATCCATTTTAGTAAACTGCCATGCACTCCTCCTACCATTTCAAGTTTCCAGATCAGTCTCCGGTGTGGTACCTTATCAAAGGCCTTTTTTAAATCCAGATATATTCCATCAGCCCAACCATCTCTTTCCTGTATTACATCTATCACCCTCGAATAGTAACATATCAGGTTTGTCGTGCATGAACGCCCTTTTCTAAAACCAAATTGACACTCACAAAGTATGTCATTTTCTCCAAGAAGTCTGTCCATCTATTCTTCACCACCCTCTCACACATCTTAGCTACCACACTTGTAAGTGACACTGGTCTATAGTTCAATGGGTCTCTCTTGTTACCTGATTTATAGATTGGGACAATGTTAGCTCTTTTCCAGTCTTGGGGCACTACACCTTCCCTTAATGAGGCATCAATTACTTCACAAACTTTTCTGCCAGTTGCTCCTGCATTCTCTTAAAATCCATCCTGATACCCCATCAGGTCCCACAGCTTTTCTCACTTCTAAACTCCCCATCATATTCTTGATCTCCTCCACAGTTACTTGAAACTCCTTCATAATCCCTTTCTGTTCCATTACCAGTGGTTTGTCAAAAGCAGTCTCCTTTGTGAATACCTTCCGAAAGCATCCATTCATAGCCTCTGCCATTTCCTGGGATCTTCACTGCATACTCCATTTACTTCTAAACTTTCAATACTTTCTCTATTTTTGATGTTGTTGTTCACATGTCTGTAAAAAGCCTTGGTTGGTCTTTACATTTATCAATTATATCCTTTTCTTGTTTCTTTCTTTCTTCTCTTCTAATCAACACATATTCATTTCTTGCTCTTTTGTAACTTTCCACTGCTTAATCCGTCTTTTCCTTCTCCACCTCTTCCATGCATCCTCTTTTCTTGTTCTAGCCTTTTCACATCTATCGTTAAACCAGTCCTGCTTTCCAACTTCTCTATGTTGTCTTATTGGTACAAATTTTTCTCACCTTCTTTGTATATTTTATAAATTCCTTCCACTTTTCATTTGCTCCTTAGCACTCTTGAATTTCATCAATTTGTCTCTTGAAAGAATTTCTTTAGGTTTCCAAAATCTGTCTTGGCATAATTCCATCTTCCACTTTATATTCTTCATTTCTTCTAGATTTCTCTTCATCTATCACCTTGAACTCCAAAACTGCATGATCACTCTTTGCTAAAGGGCACTCCACCCTCATCTCCTCAATGACCATTGGCTCTGTACTAAAGACCAAGTCCAGTCTTGACGATGCTCCCTCTCCTCCAAACCTAGTATCTTCTTTGACCCACTGAGTTAACACATTTTCCATTGCCAGTGTCAATAGTGTATTTCCCCATGTTGTCTCTGATCCTTCCATTGACCAGTCCTCCCAACACACCTCTTTACAATTAAAATCTCCCATCATTATAGTTCGTTCACAGCCACCCAACATTTCTTCCAGACATGTTCCTGTATCACTTATCATTTCTTCATATTCCTGTACTGACCATGCATTTGTCTTAGGTGGTACGTACACCACTATGTAGTGCCTCTTTTTCCTTCATTAGTTTCTGCTCTGATCTTTAGCACTTCTGCCTTTCCCATACCTTCTTTCACTTGATCCACCTTTATATCTTTTTAACCAGCAACATCACTCCTCCTCCCATCTTACCTACTCTATTTCTTTTCCAAACATTATATTTCCTTCTCCAACCATCATCAGGTCTTCTCCCTCTCTCAGTTTTGTTTCAGTAAGACCCACAATATCTGGGTTCTTGTCCCTCAAGTAATCGTTGAGTTCTAAAATCCCGATATCACTCCATTTATGTTGGAATACATTACATTTCGCTCATATGTAAGTTTCTTTAGTCCTTTCTTGCTGTACTTTTCTGGGTTATGAACCACTTCCTCAGTCTCATATCCAAGATTCTCCAGAAAAACTCTTTCTTCTCCTCTTCTGTCCTCTCTTCATTTTTTCAAAGCCTCCTTTCTCAACTCATTTAACATTTCTCTTTCCTTTTCACCGAGATCTCTTCTCAACCAAATCTTCCTTGTTGTTTTCTTGTTTAAGTCTTCCTGTAGTATTTCACAATCCTCTTTTGTTTAATGACTCTGCACAGTTTGCATCCTGCAAACAGATTTATGTAGCTGTTCACTTCCTCTGGCATGTCGTTTATATATCGAGAAAAATATTTCAATACTGACCCCTGTGGCACTCCGCTGTCTACTGTTCTCCACTTGGACTTCATATGTGTGTGTGTGTGTGTGTGTGTGTGTGTGTGTGTGTGTGTGTGTGTGTGTGTGTGTGTGTGTTTGCCTAGTTGTATTTACCTAGTTGTTCTTTTACAGGGCCTGGGCTTTACACTCGTGTGGCCCCGTCTCCATATCTACACTTATCCAATTTTTCTTTAAAACTATGCACACTCGTTGCTGACACCACTTCTTCACTCAAGCTGTTCCACGTCTCAACACATCTTTGCGGAAACTATATTTTTAACATCTCTCAGACATCTTCCTTCCTCAGTTTTTACTATGCGATCTTGTGCTTCAAATGTCATATTCTTCTCTCAGGATCAGTTTCTCATTATCCACTTGGTCCATTCCGTTGATCAATTTATAAACTTGTATCAGATCCCTCTCTCCTTCTCTGTTCCAGGGTTGGTAGATCCATAGCCTTTAGTCTCTCCTCATATGTCATCCCTTCAAATTCTGGAACCATTCTTGTAGCCATTTTTGTAGTCTCTCCAATTTCCTTATGTGTTTCTTTTTTAGGGGTCCACACTACTCCTGCATATTCCAATCTGGGTCTTATTATAGTACTTATCAATTTCTTCATCATTTCTTTGTCCATGTAGTGAAATGCTATTCCAATATTCCTTAGCAAATTATATGTCTCTCTGAAAATTCTATCAATATGGCTTACCGGTTGATTATTTTCTTCCATCGTCACTCCCAAGTCCTTTTCCTTTTTTACTTTCTCCAGTTCTACTCCATCTCCCATCTTATAGATTCCCACTGGTCGTCTTTCACTCTTTCCCATTTCCATGACATGGCTTTTGTCCACATTGAATTCCACCTCCCATTTTTACTCCATTCCCAGATCTTATTTAGGTCTTCCTGCAGTATTTCACAATCCTCTTTTTGCTTTATAACTCTGCACAGTTTTGCATCGTCTGCAAACAGATTTATGTAGCTGTTCACTCCCTCTGGCATGTTGTTTATATATATGAGAAAAGTATTGCCAATACTGACCCTGTGGCACTCCGCTTTCTACTGCTCTCCACTTGGACTTCATATCTTTGACTACCATCCTTATTTCTCTCCTCAAATAATTTTCCATCCATCTCAATGTGCTTCCTTTTAAGCCACCCTTCTCCTCTAACTTCCACAGTAATCTTGCATGTGGCACTTTATCAAATGCCTTTTTTAAATCCAAATAAATACAGTCAATCCATCCCTCTCTCTCTTGTACTCTATCAACTATTCTAGAGTAGAAACTCAGTAAATTTGTTACACACGACCGACCTTTTCTAAAACCAAATTGGCTATTTGATAATAATTTGTTGTCTTCAAGGAACTCGATCCATTGTTTCTTTATTACTCTTTCACACATCTTACATATTACACTAGTTAGTGATACTGGTCTGTAATTTAAAGGTTTTTCCTTCCTTCCACTCTTATATATGGGAACCACCTCAGCTCTTTTCCATTCTACTGGTACTGTTCCATTTTCTATTGAGCATTTTATGATGTATATAGGACTTGCTAGTTCTTCCCTACATTCTTTCAGTATTCTGCTTGAGACTTCATCCAGTCCCTTTGCCTTCTCTTCATCCAATTTGTTCATCATCGCTTTTATTTCAAGCTTGGTTACTTTAATCTCTTTCATATAGATAGTCTCTCTATTACCCTGTGGTCTTTCAAATTTGTATTCCTTAGTAAAGACCTCCTGAAATTTACTATTTAACAGTTCTGCCATACTTTTTGAGTCTTCCACCATCTCGTTCTCTCTTTTTAACCTTTCTATTGTTTGTTTTTGCCTTATTTTTCCATTTATGAATCTGTAGAACAATTTTGGTTGCTCCTTACATTTTTCGACAATGTCCTTTTCATAGTTCCTTTCCTCTTCCTTGCTCACCTTAACATATTCATTTCTCGCTACCTTGAAGTTTTCCTTATTTCCTGGATTTTTATTTCTCCTCCAACTTTTCCATGCTCCATCTCTCTTCTCCTTTGCCCTAGCACACCTTGCATTAAACCAATCTTTCTTTCCTTCTTGTTTAGGTCTATATTTTGGGACATATTTCCTGACTCCTGTTTTGTATATTTCCAAAAATAAGTTATATTTCTCTTGCACCCTCTCTTGAGTTTTCCATCTCCTCCCAGTTAACGTTTTTAAATAGTTCTTGAGGTTCTCAATATCAGCCTTTCTGTAATTTAATTGGTCTCCTTTGTATGATTTGTCCCTATCTTCCTTTCCCTCTTCTATAGCCATTTCTAATATTACATGGTCACTATTTCCCAATGGGCACATATCTTATATCATTGTTCATTAGTATACCCCATGTAAAAACCAGGTCCAATCTCGCCGACTCATTGTTTCCTCTGAATCTTGAATTTTCCTTTTCCTCTTTGGTCCATCATATTATCTATCATTAGATTCAGGAATCTTTCTCCCCAGGCTTCTTCCCCCATAGCACTTTCATAATTTTCCCAGTCCACCTCCTTACAGTTGAAATCTCCTACTAATATCACTTTTCTCCTTTCTTTAATGACTCTCATCAGACTCATTGTGTCATCTATCAGGTCTTTATATTCTTGATTGGTCCATGAATTTATTTTTGGTGGCACATATGCTCCAATGATTGTTAACTCTTTTTTATTAATATGCATCTTAACATACAGTACTTCTGCTTTTCCTTCGCCACACTCCACTTGGTTTACCACCATCTCTTTCCTTAACATTATCATGACTCCTCCTCCTTTACCCACTCTGTCTCTCCTCCATACATTATACCTATTATCCATGTCTATTTTTATTGCCTCATTTAATTTTTTTTCAGCCAGGCACACAATATCCAGTTCTTCTTTTTGTATGTAATCTCTTAATTCTAATTTACCATCTATGTTCGTACACATCATCTTTAATCGCTTACTCTTATCACCTTTAGTTAAACTTGCTCCACTATTTCCTCTTCCTTCTCTTTTATATACCATTTCCTTATCCTGTCTCCTAGAATTCTCCAAATAAATGCCTTCTTCTCTGACCTTTCATTATTTTTTTCCCTTGCTTCTGCCACCAATTTGTTGTGTCTCTCCTTTTCTTCCTCATTTCTATTTTTCTTTATGTATATATATATATATATATATATATATATATATATATATATATATATATATATATATATATATATATATATATATATATATACATATTCTTGCAACCTTCTGTTTCTCTGAGTTTTGTTCTATATAATATTTCTTCTGTGGCTGCTTGCGATTTTAGTAGTAGCTTAGTTGGTCTCACTATTCCTTCTTGATATTGTCCCATTATGTGGATTTCTTCTACCTCCTCCTCAAAGTTCTGTCTATCCTCGTCATTTAGATTCTTTAGTAGGTCTTTGACTGATTTCATTTCCTCTTTTTCCCTTCTTGGTCTATATTTTACATTTTTTTCTTTCAGTCCAAATATGATTACACTTTTTCTTTTCTGCAATTTCCCTTACTAGATTTTCTTTTTCCTTAAGGACTCCTATAATTTTGTTTGCCATATTCTCATCTCTTTCTTTTAGCTGTTCTTGTATCACCTGAAAATTATCCTTGTCTTTCTGATCTTGGACTCTCCATGCATGCACTTCTTTCTTAATCACATCCTATACTCTCTCCTCTTCCTTGTTTACCATATCTTTCAGATTCTCCTTTTCTTCTTGACTTTACTGAGTCCTTCCTCCAACTGTTTCTTATATTTGGCTAATTCCTTTTTAAGTTCCTTGTTTTCTGCTATTAGCCTTGCTTCATTTTCTTCCACTCTTTTTATCCTTTCAGGTTCTTCTGAAACTCTCTATCCTGTTCTTCGTTCTCTTTTATTCCCATGCTCTCCTTTATCCATTTATCCAATTTTCTTTCTAGTGTTAACAGTGTTTGCCATATCAAAACCTCCGAATGCCCCCTCTCCCTCATCAACATATTCATCCTCTTCTTGCATTCCTTCCCTGGTCTCATACCTGCATTTAGGTTTAACTCTTCCTTACTCATGCTGCCCTACAATGTATTCCTGGAAACTAGTGCCACCCAACTCACCCAGGCCTCTGTAAACACAACAACAGGTAGTGGGATCAGCTGCTACTGTGTGCATGACACTACATCCATGTGTGTGTGTGTGTGTGTGTGTGTGTACTTATTTGTATTTACCTATTTGTGTATTACAGGGCCCGAGCTAAGCTCTCTGTGTCCTGTCTCCTTGTCCATTCCTGTCATATCTCTCTTTCATCTGATTGACACACACCACGTCAACGACATCACTCCTCAGTTTATTCCACTTATCAATGCTACGATGCGGGAAACTGTATTTTCTCACGTCATTTAGACAGATGTCCTTTATTAGCTTTTTCCATGTCCTTGGAGATGATTACTTGTGGTCACCTTTATCAACTCTCTGTCCAGTATGTCAATCTTGTTCACCAATTTATACATAGTTATCATGTCTCCTCTTGTTCTTCTCTCTTCTAATGTGGTCAGCCCCAGCTTCCTCAGTCTTTCCTCATAGTCTAACTCCTGAGTCCTGGTACCATCCTTGTTGCCAGCCTCTGTACCCTTTCTACCTTCTTCACATTTTTCTTCATATGTGGTGACCAGACACATGCTGCATATTCTAACTGGGGTCTTATTAAGGTACATAATATCTTCTTCATCATTCCTTCATCTAGGTAGTGGAATGCAAGGCCAATATTTTGAAGCATGTTGTATGTTTTCCAAAAATCTTGTTAATGTGTTTCTCCGGTGACAAAGTGTTTTGCAGTTACTCCTAAGTCTTTCTCCTCATTGGTCTCTTTAATTTTCTCATCACCCAGCCTGTAATCCCTGTTTGGTCTGTATCTACTTCTTCCCATTTTCATAACATGGGTCTTGTCTATATTAAATTCCATCTGCCACTCTTTACTCCACTCATATATTTTATCAAGATCTTCCTGTAACTTGTTACAATCTTCCACATTCTTTACTCTCCTCATAATTTTAGTATCGTCCGCAAACATGTTCATATAACTGTCAATTCCTACTGGCATATCATTAACATAAATCAAAAACATGATGGGACCCAGCACTGACCCTTGTGGAACTCCACTGGTTACCTTCTTCCACTCGGACTTCCTTCCTCTCACCACTGTTCTCATTTCTCTTCCCATTAAGTAATTTTCCATCCATTTTGCTAGTTTATCATTTACTCCTCCAATCATCTTTAGTTTCCACATCAGTCTATTGTGTGGTACTTTATCAAAGGCCTTTCTCAAGTCCAGGTAGATAGCATCCACCCATCCCTCTCTATGTTGTAGTATGTCAGTCACTCTTGAATAAAAACATAATAAATTGGATACACACGATCTTCCTTTTCTGAAACCAAACTGCCTTTCACTCAGAATGTTTTCACTTTCTAGATACTCACTCCACTTAGCTTTAATTACTTCTTCACATACCTTGCACAATATACTAGTCAACGATACTGGTCTATAATTTAGCGGTTCCATTCTACTACCATTCTTATATATAGGCACAATGTCAGCTCTTTTCCACTCTTTCGGGACTAATCCTGTTCGTATGGAGGTTTCCACAATATCAAATATGGGGTTCAACAATTGATCCTTACATTCTTTAGCAACCTCCCAGATATGCCATCAGGCCCCATTGATTTATTAATATCCAGATTGCTTATAATTTTCCTTACATCTTCCTTAGTAACCATGATGTCCTGCATTTGCTTTATTTCCGTAGGCCTTCCTCCCATAAAATGCTCCTCCTTTGTAAACACTTTGCAAAAGTTGTCGTTCAAAATTTCAGCTATCTCTCCAGCATCTTCATATACTTCTTCCCGTTTTTACCTTTTCTATTGCCTCCCTTTTATTTAGTTTTCCATTTATGAATTTGTAAAACATTTTTGGGTCACTATCACAGTTTTCCACCACCCTCTGTTCATATTCCTTCTGTGCTGTTCTCCTTACTTCAACATATCTATTCCTTGCTGTTTTGTAGCCTTCCCTTGATAATACATCACTGTTTTCTTAAGTTTCTTCCATGCCTTTTCTTTGTTCTTTTTTGCTTCTTCACAATTTCTATTAAACCACTGTTTATTATTTAAAGTCCTCTTTCTGTAATATGGCACAAACTTTTTCACAGCAGAGTTATACAAATCCATAAATTTATCGTATTTCAATTGCATATCTCTTTCCTGGTATACCACGGACCAGTCAATTTCATTAAAGAACTCCCTTATATGGTTATAATTTGCCCTAGTATAATTTAATTTTTCCTCCCTGCGTTCCACAATCTTATTCGTGCTTAATTCTGTATCCAGCTCAAAGCTTAGGACATCATGATCGCTTTTCCCCAAGGGACTTTCATGTTCAATTTCCTCTTTTAGAGATTCCCCTGGTAAATACCAAATCCAACCTTGCTGCAACATCTTGTCCCCTGCACCTTGTTGGTGATCTCACCCACTGTGTCATCAAGTTATTTGTTGCTACCTTTAACAATTCTTCTGCCCACTCACCACCATTCACCACTTCGTAGTCTTCCCACACTATTTCTTTGCAATTAAAGTCTCCAACTATCATCACTCTATCCTTTCTGATGAGTTCTTGCTTCATTCTGTCTAGAGTATTTCTCATCACCATTTGGTACTGTTCATATTCCCAAGCACTGGTTCTGGGTGGTATGTATACTGTTATAATATTAATGTCCCTCTTGCCATCTGTTATAAGCATACTTATCACTTCCTCATTTCTCTTACTATAGTTCACCTCCTTCACTATCAGATCTTCCTTAGTAAGAACCATTATACCACCACCTCCTTTATTTTTCTATCATTTCTCCATACTTTGTAGTGTTTTACAACAAACCAGTCTAGCTTTATTTCGGCCTTAGCTTTGTTTCCACTACACACATTATGTCCGGTTCGTTATTTCTTAGGTAATCCATACATTCTAGCCTCTTAGACAGAAATCCATCTATGTTCGTGTAAGTCACTTTTATTCCATTCCTAGTCTCATTCTTCCATGTAATGCCTATTCCGTCTGTTTTATCCACCACTTCTTTAGCCTCCCATTTCTCATCCTCCAAAAAAACTTGATCTTTTCCTCCTCTGTTCTTTCGTCATTCCTCTCCTTCACTTCAGATACAAGCTCCTTCATTTTCATTCTCTCATCTTGTGACATATTTCTTCTTATGTAAATTGTTTTGGTTTCCTCAGAGTCCTTAAGTTTCCAAGCCCTCCTCAACAAGGCCTCCGCTGCCACCTGAGACTTTAATTTCAATTTTAATGGTCTATTCTTGCCTTCCTCAAAAGCTCCCAATCTCACACTTTCTTCTACCTCAGCATATAGGTCCTCTTCTTCCACAGAGATCTTGTTCAGTAAAGACTTAATCTTGTCATTTTCCTTATCCCTCCTGTCCTGCCAGTTCCTGTTGGTTTCCTCCCGCATTTTTTCTTTTCAGCAATATCTCTCACCACATACTCATTTTCCTTTAGTGCCTTTACCATTTCCCTCTGCTTAATCCCTTTATTTTCCTCTTCCTGCTTTTTAACTATCTCCCTAAACGACCTTTGTACCTCCAGATGTTCATGATTCACTTCTTTCATCCTAGTGTCAATTAGATTAAGACATTCCTCTTTCTTCAAGTCCCCTTCGGATATTTTTATCTCCATTTCCATGAGTTTAGCCTTCATTTCTTCGCATTGTTTCCTTAGTTGTTGGTTTTCTTTCTCCATCTCTACTTTTTCCTTCAACAGCTCTTTATTCTCTAGTGTTAACATGTAGATCTCTTTTTTAAATGAATCATTCTCGGCTAGAACTCTATCCAGTTTTTCTTCTATTGACAAAATGCTTAGGAACTTACTCTCCAGCGCCTGGATTCTTGCATCCACGTCAAGCTTCTGCAGTCCTTTTGGCGTAGTAATAAAACCTTCGAAGTCTCTAGTTTGCCTGGACGCCATTTTTGTTGTTGTCAGCTGATTACGGCCAGAGCGATCACCGTCCACACTTCCCTCTCAGGGATCACTCTCCATATCACTCACTTTCAACACTAAGAGACAGTAGGACATTTACGGACACAAAACTTAGAGTTACTCGGGCCCTGTAATACCATAGGTATTTTCTTTCTTCCTGTACGTAGCCAGAGACGAGCCGTCCTCTCTCAACGACGGTGTGTGTGTGTGTGTGTGTGTGTGTGTGTTTGTGTGTGTGTTTATGCCACATGTGTATGTATGGGTCATGTATGTAGTATCTACTTATGTAATACTGTATACATATCATATGAACTGTTGGTGGTAAAGTGTGCAAAATGTGGAAAAGAAAAAAAATTCCTTGAGTAATTCAGATTTTTGGGCAAGTCATATTGGCCTTCCTCCCAATTAGTCTAACTTGTGCAGGGGTAACTGTAGCTCCAAAATGTTTATAGAGACAAAATTATAGCAGTGACTTGAAACTGACTTGTTAACCTTCTCAGGAGGCAGAGGTGTACTTTGTGCCAACTTCCCAGCCCACACTCATGACAGTGAAGGTTGTGCCAGGAAATTTCCCAGTGCCCCTTGTGATGAATCCTGGCACCTGGTCCATCACTATTGAGAACAACCAGAATCTCTTCCTGGTGAGTTAGATTAATGCTTTAGAGATTTGCCTACAATTTTAAGGAAGCCTGTCATGCATATTGAATCACTATCATCTGTTGCATCTAACCAATTCAAGTGTTGTCATAGGTCTGCTTTTATTTTCCTACATGTAAGCAATAATATATGTATTTCCACAGGTATACCTTCGGTATGTTTTATTGTACATAATGATTTCATGTGTTTCCACAGGACTATTTTGTGTTGCTGCCACTTGCCTATTATGAGGGCACGGTACTCACCAGGAATGTGAGCACTCCTTGCAGGCTTGGCCAGCGAGGCAGCGATATGTGCCTCCACTATGCGTATCCTGATGTCTTTCAGTATGACTACATCTATGGCTCAGCAGGCTATCGCAGTGTGGGAGAGGAACGGCAGACTGTGGAGGTCTATGAAGATTATATGGTCAGTCTAGCTCATTATTGGCAGGATAGTGGATATTATCAAACTCTTCATTATATTTGCTTAGTAAACTTGTGATATTTAAGTCTGCTAAACTAGAGACTTAGACATGCATCATAAATGAGACAAATTTTGTTGGTCAAGTCCCATAACTCTAACAGAATTGATTTGTCATTGTATTCAGTCGTATGTGCAGTTAGCTCCCTACTTGATGGAATAGTTTTCCTACCCCTATTTCTTACAAAAGTGACATGTTATCTTTTTTTTTTTTTTTTCATGGGAGCTGTAATTGGTTAAAGCTACCTTTGATGGATGGGTTACTTTCTTTCTCTTCCCCTCCACACCTCCCTCCCTATCCCTCTTTTTCACACCCATGCTTTTCATGTCTCCTTAACTCTCTCTCTCTCTCTCTCTCTCTCTCTCTCTCTCTCTCTCTCTCTCTCTCTCTCTCTCTCTCTCTCTCTCTCTCTCTCTCTCTCTCTCTCTCTCTCTCTCTCTCTCTCTCTCTCTCTCTCTCTCTCTCTCTCTCTCTCTCTCTCTCTCTCTCTCTTACTTTTTAACTAACATTTCTATTTATAAAACCCAGGGTCCTATTTGCCCTATTTCTTGCTTCTAAACATTGCTTTGAAAATTTCATAGTCCTGTCTATCACTACTCCTAAATCCTTTCCTTCCTCTACTGCCTCTAGCCAACATCCCTCCATCTCATAGTTAAAGTTTGTGTTGTCTTTACCTAAATGCATAATTTTAATTGTAAAGAGGTGTGTTGGGAGGACTGGTCAATGGAAGGATCAGAGACAACATGGGGAAATACACTATTGACCCTGGTAATGGAAAATGTGTTAACTCAGTGGGTCAAAGAAGATACTAGGTTTGGCAGAGAGGGAGCATCATCAAGACTGGACTTGGTCTTTAGTACAGAGCCAATGATCATTGAGGAGATGAGGGTGGAGTGCCCTTTAGCAAAGAGTGATCATGCAGTTTTGGAGTTCAAGGTGATGGATGAAGAGAAATTTAGAAGAAATGAAGAATATAAAGTGGGAAGATGGAATTATGCCAAGACGGATTTTGGAAACTTAAGGAAATTTTTCAAGAGACAAATTGGATGAACTTCAAGAGTGCTAAGGGAGCAAATGAAAAGTGGAAGGAATTTATAAAAATATACAAAAAAAGGCGAGAAGAAATTTGTACTAGTAAGACAACATAGAGAAGTTGGAAAGCAGGACTGGTTTAATGATAGATGTGAAAAGGCTAGAAAAAGAAAAGAGGATGCATGGAAGAGGTGGAGAAGGAAAAGACAGATAAATCAGTGGGAAAGTTACAAAAGAGCTAGAAATGAATATGTGTGGATTAGAAGAGAAGAGAGAAAGAAACAGGAAAAAGATATAATTGATAAATGTAAAAACCAACCAAGGCTTTTTTACAGATATGTGAACAACAACATCAAAAATAGAGAAAGTATTGAAAGTTTAGAAGTGAATGGAGTCTGCAGTGCGGATCCCAGGGAAATGGCAGAGGTTATGAACGGATGCTTTCGGAAGGTATTCACAAAGGAGATTGCTTTTGACAAGCCACTGGTAATGGAACAAAAAGGGACTATGGAGGAGTTTCAAGTAACTGTAGAGGAGATAAAGAATATGATGGGGAGTCTAGAGGTGAGAAAAGCTTTGGGACCCGATGGGGTATCAGGATGGATTTTAAGAGAGTGCAGGGAACAACTGGCAGAAAAAGTTTGTGAAGTAATTGATGCCTCATTAAGGGAAGGTGTAGTGCCCCAAGACTGGAAAAGAGCTAACATTGTTCCAATTTATAAAACAGGTAACAAGAGAGACCCATTGAACTATAGACCGGTGTCACTTACAAGTGTGGTGGCTAAGATGTGTGAGAGGGTGGTGAAGAATAGATGGACAGATTTCTTGGAGAAGAATGACATACTTTGTGATTGTCAATTTGGTTTTAGAAGAGGGCGTTCATGTACGACAAACCTGATATGTTACTATTCGAGGGTGATAGATGTAATACAAGAAAGAGATGGTTGATGGAATATATCTGGATTTAAAAAAGGCTTGTGATAAGGTACCACACCAGAGACTGATCTGGAAACTTGAAATGGTAGGAGGAGTGCATGGCAGTTTGCTAAAATGGATGGAAGACTTTTTGGTGGGAAGAGAAATGAGAACAATAATTAAGGACAGACCATCAGAATGGGGCTTGGTGGAGAGTGGAGTCCCACAGGGATCGGTGTTGGCACCAGTAATGTTTGCGGTCTATATAAATGACATGGTGGATGGGGTGTCCAGTTATGTGAGCCTATTTGCAGACGATGCAAAATTGTTAAGGAAAGTGAGATGTGCCAAAGATTGCGAATTACTTCAGGAAGACTTGGACAGAATATGGAAATGGAGCTGTACATGGCAAATGGAGTTCAACACGACAAAATGCAAGAAATTAGAGTTTAGCAAGAGTGAAAGAAGAATCAGGGGTATGTATAAGATAGGAAATGAAGACATAAAAACCATTAATGAAGAAAAAGATCTCGGGGTGACAATTACCAATGACCTATCGCCAGAGAGACATATAAACAAAATAATTGGAGAAGTATTGAACTTATTGAGGAACATAAGAGTGGCGTCAGATATTTAGATGAAGAAATGATGAAGAAAATAATTACTGCAATGATAAGACCGAGGCTTGAATATGCAACAATACAGTGGGCTCCGAACTTGAAGAAACATAAGAAAATTAGAGAAAGTACAGAGGTCTGCGACAAAAATGGTGCCTGACTTGAGAGATTTGACTTATGAGGACAGACTGAACAGGATGCAACTTCCGACCCTGGAAAACAGAACAGAGAGGGGAGACCTGATAGTGATATACAGAGTGATGAATGGCATGGAAAAATGGACAGGGAAGATCTGTGTATGTGGAATGAAAGAGTGTCGAGAGGGCATGGGAAAAAACTAAAGATGGCCACTTATAGGAGAGATGTGAAAAAAATATAGCTTCCCTCATAGAAGTGTGGAAGCATGGAATAGTTTGGATGTGGAAGTGGTCAATGCAAGGAATGTTCATGATTTTAAGAAAAAGTTGGACATTAGTAGATATGGAGACGGGACAGTACGAGCATAGCTCCTTTCCCGTATGTTACAATTAGGTAAATACACACACACACACACACACACACACACACACACACACACACACACACACACACACACACACACACACACACACACAAGCCCGGTAGCTCAGTGGTTAGAGCGCTGGTTTCACAAGCCAGATGACCGGGTTCGATTGGCCGGGTGGAGATATTTGGGTGTGTCTCCTTTCATGTAGCCCTGTTCACCTAGCAGTGAGTAGGTACGGGATGTAAATCGAGGAGTTGTGACCTTGTTGTGTGTGGTGTGTGCCTGGTCTCAGGCCTATCCCAAGATCGGAAACAATGAGCTCTGAGCTCGTTCCGTAGGGTAACGTCTGGCTGTCTCGTCAGAGACTGCAGCAGATCAAACAGTGAATTACACACACACACACACATATATATAACATGCTTCAAAATATTGGCCTTGTGTTCCACTACCTAGATGAAGGAATGATGAAGAAGATGTTATGTACCTTAATAAGACCCCAGTTAGAATATGCAGCTTGTGCCTGGTCACCGCATATGAAGAAAAATGTGAAGAAGGTAGAAAAGGTACAGAGGCTGGCAACAAGGATGGTACCAGGACTCAGGGAGTTAGACTATGAGGAAAGACTGAGGAAGCTGACCACATTAGAAGAGAGAAGAACAAGAGGAGACATGATAACTATGTATAAATTGGTGAACAAGATTGACATACTGGACAGAGAGTTGATAAAGGTGACCACAAGTAATCATCTCCAAGGACATGGAAAAAAGCTAATAAAGGACATCTGTCTAAATGATGAGAAAATACAGTTTGAGTAGCATTGATAAGTGGAATAAACTGAGGAGTGATGTTTGTGGTGTGTGTCAATCAGATGAAGAGAGATATGACAGGAATGGACAAGGAGACAGGACACAGAGAGCTTAGCTCGGGCGTGTAATACACAAATAGGTAAACACACACACACACACACACACACACACACACACACACACACACACACACACACACAAGGAGGTAAATTACAAAGTTGCAAGTCTGGAAAAGGAAATCAAAGAGTCAGGGAGAAAACTTTGGGCCTTGCTGAAATTATAGATCAACAGATCATAGAAGAAGATAGCTGAGAAAGTGGTGAAGGTTATTAAGTCAAATGAGACATTGGTGAGGGAAACTGTAGACAAAAGAGATGTGTGGTGATATTTGGTGTGGAGGAGGATAAGACACCGAGTAAAATGGAGAGAGAGAGAAAAACATAAAAAAGGTGATAAATAATATCATTAATGTGGTGCAAGAGGAGGGAAAAGACCTAGTACAAGAAATAGAGGACTTCCATAGAATTGGAAAGTTCACAAGAGAAGGTATGAGGCCAATAAGAATCAAACTTAAGTCACAAAAGGATGTAGATGAATTGGTGGAGAAGTCATGGAGGCTAGCCCAGCAGGAAACAACAAGGAAGATTTGGTTGAGAAGAGATCTCGGTGAAAAGGAAAGAGAAATGTTAAATGAGTTGAGAAAGGAGGCTTTGAAAAAAAATGAAGAGAGGACAGAAGAAGAGAAGAAAGAGTTTTTCTGGAGAATCTTGGATATGAGACTGAGGAAGTGGTTCATAACCCAGAAAAGTACAGCAAGAAAGGACTAAAGAAACTTACATATGAGCGAAATGTAATGTATTCCAACATAAATGGAGTGATATCGGGATTTTAGAACTCAACGATTACTTGAGGGACAAGAACCCAGATATTGTGGGTCTTACTGAAACAAAACTGAGAGAGGGAGAAGACCTGATGAAGGTTGGAGAAGGAAATATAACGTTTGGAAAAGAAATAGAGTAGGTAAGATGGGAGGAGGAGTGATGTTGCTGGTTAAAAAGATATAAAGGTGGATCAAGTGAAAAAGGTATGGGAAAGGCAGAAGTGCTAAAGATCAGAGCAGAAACTAATGAAGGAAAAAGAGGCACTACATAGTGGTGTACATCACCTAAGACAAATGCATGGTCAGTACAGGAATATGAAGAAATGATAAGTGATACAGGAACATGTCTGGAAGAAATGTTGGGTGGCTGTGAACGAACTATAATGATGGGAGATTTTAATTGTAAAGAGGTGTGTTGGGAGGACTGGTCAATGGAAGGATCAGAGACAACATGGGAAATACACTATTGACACTGGCAATGGAAAATGTGTTAACTCAGTGGGTCAAAGAAGATACTAGGTTTGGAGGAGAGGGAGCATCGTCAAGACTGGACTTGGTCTTTAGTACAGAGCCAATGGTCATTGAGGAGATGAGGGTGGAGTGCCCTTTAGCAAAGAGTGATCATGCAGTTTTGGAGTTCAAGGTGATAGACGAAGAGAAATCTAGAAGAAATGAAGAATATAAAGTGGGAAGATGGAATTATGCCAAGACAGATTTTGGAAACCTAAAGAAATTCTTTCAAGAGACAAATTGGATGAAATTCAAGAGTGCTAAGGAGCAAATGAAAAGTGGAAGGAATTTATAAAAATATACAAAGAAGGTGAGAAAAATTTGTACCAATAAGACAACATAGAGAAGTTGGAAAGCAGGACTGGTTTAACGATAGATGTGAAAAGGCTAGAACAAGAAAAGAGGATGCATGGAAGAGGTGGAGAAGGAAAAGACGGATTAAGCAGTGGGAAAGTTACAAAAGAGCAAGAAATGAATATGTGTTGATTAGAAGAGAAGAAAGAAAGAAACAAGAAAAGGATATAATTGATAAATGTAAAGACCAACCAAGGCTTTTTACAGACATGTGAACAACAACATCAAAAATAGAGAAAGTATTGAAAGTTTAGAAGTAAATGGAGTATACAGTGAAGATCCCAGGAAATGGCAGAGGCTATGAATGGATGCTTTGGAAGGTATTCACAAAGGAGACTGCTTTTGACAAACCACTGGTAATGGAACAGAAAGGGATTATGAAGGAGTTTCAAGTAACTGTGGAGGAGATCAAGAACATGATGGGGAGTTTAGAAGTGAGAAAAGCTGTGGGACCTGATGGGGTATCAGGATGGATTTTAAGAGAATGCAGGAGCAATTGGCAGAAAAAGTTTGTGAAGTAATTGATGCCTCATTAAGGGAAGGGTAGTGCCCCAAGACTGGAAAAGAGCTAACATTGTCCCAATCTATAAATCAGGTAACAAGAGAGACCCATTGAACTATAGACCAGTGTCACTTACAAGTGTGGTAGCTAAGATGTGTGAGAGGGTGGTGAAGACTAGATGGACAGACTTCTTGGAGAAAATGACATACTTTGTGAGTGTCAATTTGGTTTTAGAAAGGGCGTTCATGCACGACAAACCTGATATGTTACTATTCGAGGGTGATAGATGTAATACAGGAAAGAGATGGTTGGGCTGATGGAATATATCTGGATTTAAAAAAGGCCTTTGATAAGGTACCACACCAGAGACTGATCTGGAAACTTGAAATGGTAGGAGGAGTGCATGGCAGTTTACTAAAATGGATGGAAGACTTTTGGTAGGAAGAGAAATGAGAACAATAATTAAGGACAGACCATCAGAATGGGGATTGGTGGAGAGTGGAGTTCCACAGGGATCAGTGTTGGCACCAGTAATGTTCGCAGTCTACATAAATGACATGGTGGATGGGGTGTCCAGTTATGTGAGCCTATTTGCAGACGATGCAAAATTGTTAAGAAAAGTGAGATGTGACAAAGATTGCGAACTACTCCAGGAAGACTTGGACAGAATATGGAAATGGAGCTGTACATGGCAAATGGAGTTCAACACGACAAAATGCAAGAAAATAGAGTTTGGCAAGAGTGAAAGAAGAATCAGGAGTATGTACAAGATAGGAAATGAAGACATAAAACCAGTCATGAAGAAAAAGACCTTGGGGTGACAATTACCAATGACCTATCGCCAGAGAGACATATAAACAAAATAATTGGAGAAGTATTGAACTTATTGAGGAACATAAGAGTGGCGTTATATCTAGATGAAGAAATGATGAAGAAAATAATTACTGCAATGATAAGACCGAGGCTTGAATATGCAACAATACAGTGGGCTCGAACTTAAAGAAACACATAAGGAAACTAGAGAAAGTACAGAGGGCTGCAACGAAAATGGTGCCTGACTTAAGAGATTTGACTTATGAAGACAGACTGAAAAGAATGCAACTTCCAACCCTGGAAAACAGAAGAGAAAAGGAGACCTGATAGCAATATACAGAGTGATGATTGGCATGGAAAAATGGATAGGGAAGATCTGTGTATGTGGAATGGAAGAATGTCGAGAGGGCATGGGAAAAACTAAAATGGCCACTTATAGGAGAGATGTGAAAAATATAGCTTCCTCATAGAAGGGTGGAAGCATGGAATACAGACGTGGAAGTGGTCACATAGGAATATTCATGATTTTAAGAAAATCTGGACATTAATAGATATCAGACGGGACCTGATGGCATATCTGGGAGGTTAGCTAAATGAATGTAAGGATCAATTGTTGAAAATCAGTGGGGCCTGATGGCATATCTATTTGATCAATTGTTGAACCCGTATTTGATAACCTCCATACAAACAGGATTAGTCCCGAAAGAGTGGAAAAGAGCTGACATTGTACCTATATATAAGAATGGTTGTGGAATGGAACCGCTAAATTATAGACCAGTATCATTGACTAGTATATTGTGCAAGGTATGTGAAGAAGTAATTAAAGCTAAGTGGAGTGAGTATCTAGAAAGTGAAAACATTCTGAGTGAAAGGCAGTTTGGTTTCAGAAAAGGAAGATCGTGCGTTTCCAATTTATTATGTTTTTATTCAAGAGTGACTGACATACTACAACATAGAGAGGGATGGGTGGATGCTATCTACCTGGACTTGAGAAAGGCCTTTGATAAAGTACCACACAATAGACTGATGTGGAAACTAAAGATGATTGGAGGAGTAAATGATAAACTAGCGAAATGGATGGAAAATTACTTAATGGGAAGAGAAATGAGAACAGTGGTGAGAGGAAGGAAGTCCGAGTGGAAGAAGGTAAGCAGTGGAGTTCCACAAGGGTCAGTGCTGGGTCCCATCATGTTTTTGATTTATGTTAATGATATGCCAGTAGGAATTGACAGGTACATGAACATGTTTGCAGACGATACTAAAATTATGAGGAGAGTAAAGAATGTGGAAGATTGTAAGATTGTTACAGGAAGATCTTGATAAAATATATGAGTGGATTAAGGAGTGGCAGATGGAATTTAATATAGACAAGACCCATGTTATGAAAATGGGAAGAAGTAGATACAGACCAAACAGGGATTACAGACTGGATGATGAGAAAATTAAAGAGACCAATGAGGAGAAAGACTTAGGAGTAACCGTGCAAAACACCTTGTCACCAGAGAAACACATTAACAAGATTTTTGGGATAACGTACAACATGCTTCAAAATACTGGCCTTGCATTCCACTACCTAGATGAAGGAATGATGAAGAAGATATTATGTACCTTAATAAGACCCTAGTTAGAATATGCAGCATGTGTCTGGTCACCGCATATGAAGAAAAATGTGAAGAAGGTGAAAAGGGTACAGAGGCTGGCAACAAGGATGGTACCAGGACTCAGGGAGTTAGACTATGAGGAAAGACTGAGGAAGCTGGGGCTGACCACATTAGAAGAGAGAAGAACAAGAGGAGACATGATAACTATGTATAAATTGGTGAACAAGATTGACATACTGGACAGAGAGTTGATAAAGGTGACCACAAGTAATCATCTCCGAGGACATGGAAAAAAGCTAATAAAGGACATCTGTCTAAATGACGCGAGAAAATACAGTTTCCCGCATTGTAGCATTGATAAGTGGAATAAACTGAACAGTGATGCGGTGTGTGTCAATCAGATGAAAGAGAGATATGACAGGAATGGACAAGGAGACAGGTCACAGAGAGCTTAGCTCGGGCCCTGTAATACACAAATAGGTAAATACAAATAGGTAAATACACACGACATGCCAGAGGGAGTGAACAGCTACATAAATCTGTTTGCGGATGATGCGAAACTGTGCAGAGTCATTAAACAAAAAGAGGATTGTGAAATACTATAGGAAGACTTAAACAAGATCTGGAAATGGATTAAAAAATGGGAGATGGAATTCAATTTGGACAAAAGCCATGTCATGGAAATAGGAAAAAGTGAAAGACGACCAGTGGGAATCTATAAGATGGGAGATGGAGTAGAACTAGAAAAAGTAAAAGAGGAAAAGGACTTAGGAGTAGAGATGTACCGATACCAAAATTTTAGCCGATTCCGATACCGATACCGATACCACCTAATTGGGCCAATACCGATACTACTACCGATACCGATACCACCTATACCGATACTACTACTTATAGTGATTAGTGCACTGGACACCAGGATGAGTTGCTGGACGGCGAGCGTTATCAGATGGGAGGCTTTGTTTTGGGGATGCTATAAGTTCTTCTGAGAACGTTTTGAAGCCATTTGCAAAGGTAAATTACTCAGTAATTGGAATGAATATCTTCTCAGTTTTCTGATTCTTGTCAGTTATTTTAAATTCTTACTTCTTACTCCCTTAGCGACCATTTGGTCTTGTGCATTTTCATTATTAATTTTATTGACGATATTTTGGCGATCAAATATTTTTAAAATTATTAAAATTGTAAAACAGACACAAAATATTAGCAAATGAAACTCATTTTGTTGTGTATGTTTATCTTTAATCTGATATCCTTTGATATTAATTCATTAGACATTAGTAGACCAATTCAGAAAAATGAGCTTTCACCTAATCTTTACAATTAAATAGAAAAAAAGTTTAGTTTATTTTAAATTTCTAGTGTATTGCTATGATCTTAAATAATCAATATGCAACAAATTATACACAATGCACATGATTACAAAACAGAATCGTTACTTTCTTAGTTATGGAATTTTTACATCCTTAGGTTAACACAAGTAACTCAAAAATTAAACTTGCATCAATATTAATATACATAGGTATATAATTCGAGCTTCCACCTATTCCAGTATGATATCTTGGAAAAGGCTAGCACTACCACTGTTAATTATAAATCAAATAAGAATGTGCTGTTATTTACAATAATGCAATGTCTACTATATATATATATATATATATATATATATATATATATATATATATATATATATATATATATATATATATATATATATATATATATATATATATATATATATATATATATATATATATATATATATATATATATATATATATATATATATATATCAAATAATTTTGTTGGATTCTCAATATCTGAAGTTTGACATTCTTAGATTATAGTTAAAAAAACATAAGCTTTTCACCTGTGTGAACTTTGTGTGGGTGGAAGAGCAGCGTCTGACTGAGAGACAGTGAGAAAACTGAGAATGCATGGTGACTCATGACCGACCGTGTGACAGGATGCCGGAGTTCAGCCTATATATGCGTTTCATACACGTCCAATTTAGAGGTTGTGGTTTATTACCACAGAAAACAGTATTCTATGACATACAGTAATCACCACGGAAACTTAATACGCCGTATTATATAAATTTGGTATCATCAATATCTTATATCAAATATATCACTAAGTAGTAAATTCCTTTTAGATATCGGAAGTATCGGCATAAAATAAGCCGATATCGATACCCAAAAAATGGGCTGATACCGCTGATTCCGATACCGATGCATCGGTACATCTCTACTTGGGAGTGACAATGGAAGAAAACAATCAACCGGTAAGCCATATTGATAGAATTTTCAGAGAGACGTATAATTCGCTAAGAAATATTGGATTAGCATTTTACTATATGGACAAAGAAATGATGAAGAAATTGATAAGTACTAAAATAAGACCTAGATTGGAATATGCAGGATTTGTGTGGACCCCCCATAAAAAGAAACACATAAGGAAATTGGAAAGACTACAAAAAATGGCTACAAGAATGGTTCCAGAATTTAAAGGGATGACATATGAGGAGAGACTAAAAGCAATGGATCTACCAACCCTGGAACAGAGAAGAGGGAGAGGGGATCTGATACAAGTTTATAAATTGATTAACGGAATGGATCAAGTGGATAATGAGAAACTAATCCTGAGAGAAGAATATGACATTAGAAGCACAAGATCACATAGTAAGAAGCTGAGAAAGGGAAGATGTGTAAGAGATATTAAAAAGTATAGTTTCCCGCAAAGATGTATTGAGACGTGGAACAGTTTGAATGAAGAAGTAGTGTCTGCAACGAGTGTGCATACTTTTAAAGTAAGATTGGATAAGTGTAGATATGGAGACGGGGCCACACGAGCATAAAGCCCAGGCCCTGTAAAACTACAACTAGGTAAATACACACACACACACACACACACACACACACACACACACACACACACACACACACACACACAGTCTATAAATTGATCAACGGAATGGACCAAGTGGATAATGAGAAACTGATCTTGAGAGAAGAATATGACATCCGAAGCACAAGATCGCATAGTAAAAAGCTGAGAAAGGGAAGATGTCTGAGAGATATTAAAAAGTATAGTTTCCCGCAGAGATGTATTGAGACGTGGAACAGTTTAGATGAAGAAGTAG